>NC_079172.1:46437599-46487599 GCF_947568905.1 Ostrea edulis
AAATTGAGGAGAAATTAGCTTCATTTGAGAAAAGAAAAAAAAAAGATGGGGAAAATAAGATTTTTGGGAAAGTTTTGTCACATGACTGCACGTTAACAAATATCAGAGTAATCATACTAGATATATTTCATAATTATCTTACATGTGAGTAAATCGCATAACACCATAGTTATTTTCTCTGAAAGTCCATAGTCCACCAATATCTCCTGTTCCCTCTATAACTGTCACTTGGAACCCATCATCCAGGAGGCATTTAGCAGTGACAAGGCCGGAAATCCCCGCGCCAATAACAACTACGTCAACTTTACTTTCCGTGCTTGAAGACATCGTGGCAGTCATTCAGAGTCTGCTCCTACAACAATCCAGCGCCGCGAGCGCAAATCTACTACGTGACAGCGATCAACTTTCAAAGCACGTGTATTTGTTGCCCTTTGATATCCACTTCCGTCTTTGCGCCGTACTTCTCTGACGTCACTTCTTGTGTTCATCAAGTTACTGGCCAACTTGACATCCATTCGGGTAGGTTCCTGTTTTGGGTGTTTACAAGCGTACAGAGCAAAGGGGAAATAGCTTTCCTTGAAATACACTCAGTTTTGAACATAAATATGTTAATGAAGTACAGAATTTTTCATTTGATTAAAGAGAAATTTATAAATCTCCGTTTTATTTCCACGCATCCTCTTCATGATGGCTAGCCATATAAATTCCCCAAATTCCACAAGTAGAGCGGAAACTCATTTTAAAAAAAAAAATGGATTATTGTTATCAATGTTACAGATGATTTAGTATTAGTGTAGAGTAAACTGAACGTTCACTGAAATTGTGAATGGATGATCGCCCTCTGATTTAAGCTGAAGTATAGATAATCCAAATTTTCTCTGAGCACCTTGTCAACCCGGAATAAAACAAACATTGAACATGGCTGTATCGAAACAGACTTATTGATATTATGTAAATTATTTCTTTTGGAATATGAAACCATTTACGTGTTATATATTGAAATTTTGCTAATAAATCAACAAAATATGTTCATTGTGCTAGTATTGGTTAGGTGACATTTAAATGGACCATGGGTATTGGTCGTGATTTTTCAGTGGTAGGAAACCTGACAAGTGATTCGGGCCTCCCAGATTTTATTTTTGGTCTAGCCACACCATTCCTCTTCATATTGCATTGCTGCTCAGCAAATTTATAACTCGGGAAGGTTCAGAGAATCTGTTGGGTAGTATTTCTAGGGTTAATAAATCTCTATCCACAGAAGAAGTGGAGAGTGTGGTAGTATTAATAGCATTTTATTGGACCATGAATTGATTATCAGCCTTGATAGCTCAGTGGTGACCACTTGCAAGGGGTAACAAGTTTGATTCTTGGTCCAGCCATATCAACATGATCAAATCATTTCTATTTCTATATTGCAATATGCATAGAATATTTGATGAAACATAACAATTTTATATAATTATTATGATTTGGATATGGTCATAGAAATGTTGGACATGTAATCAATAAGTACTGTATACAACTTTGCCCAAAGTTATTTTGGACTTCATAAGCAAATTCCAAATTTACATTGGAAATTTACTGGGTCCCATTACTGGTAATGAAATTTACTGGGTCCCATTATTCTTTCTCAGGAAAAGGTCAGTTGAAGTGAAGGTCCTATACTTTTGATGTCCTTCACTTTTTAAGGTGTTATCTTGCCATGATTGCAGGGGAAATGGAACTATTGTGAAAATAAGACTGTATATTTCCAGTATGTGTAGGGATCAAATCCTGTCTCAAATCCTCCCCCCTCCTCAATTTAACTGACTTATGTAGTGCATATGTATACCAAATCCATATATATTTTTATATTGTATTACATATCCTGATGAGTAAAATGAAAATGATAAGAAGATTTTTTTTTAAGCACTGGTCTAGGCTTCAGAGAATCGATATAGAAATGGGGACTAATTGTCTTTTCATTTCATTGTTATTTGTGACAATTAAGCTGATTTAGTGGTCACAAACTTAGTTTCACTGGCAATATGATAGTGTTGCTGGTAAATTGGATGTTTGCACTAAGTTGAACTGTTAAATCAGAATTAATGGTAGAACAATACAATGAGAGGATATTTGTTTCCCATATAAATATTTCTGGATGTTTACAACTTATTTCATAGAGTTTTTTGTGGAATGAAATATGTCTTGAAATGTGCATGTCTAATGTGTGCAGATGTTTTTTCGTTTAATATTCTATGATGTCACAATTGAAAGCTTTCTATTTTGTTAATCCTTGTTTAATTGCTGCAAATATCATTGCATTAGTCAATTGAAATGCAGATTACAAAGCAGTTGCATTGACAATGTCACATGAATTAGTCTGTATGAAATAGCATTACACCTCAAACTTCCTATTTCTTCTCAAACCAGTAAATATTTGCCTCACTAATTTAAGTGGTTATACATTAGATACAATGAATTGATAGGAATTTTGATATTCGTGTATAATGTTTAATATTTTTTACCATATCTGACAGTATGTCCTTATTTGTCTCAAATTTCATGAGAGCATGCAAAAATCATTACTTTATAATAATAGATCATGTTAAGATGATAGGATACCATCATAAAATTTTGAAAATTAAATTTAGGTTACAAAAAAGAACAGTCTCTACCCAATCCCTTCTAGAAATCAGGCCATGCCCCTTTTTGGGAAATCCCAGAAGAGCCCTCAGGAATTAGTGAGGTCCCTGAAGGAGGCTCTAGGGGCTGTTGTCAAGGCCCAGGCTGGGGAAAAGAAAGCTGATAAGGTGAGTGTGGAATTGGATTCAAGAAATCCACTCTACATAATGTTGAACATTTTTACTCTTTGTTGTAATTACATTTGCTTATAAATATAAGATGTTTACAATTTTATGGGTATGATAGACTGCTAAATGAGATGCCATATCCTCATCCTTTACTTTTTAGGCTACAGAGGATGTTTCAAAGAACTTGTCGGCCATTAAGACCATTCTGTATGGAGCTGGTGACCAGGAGCCTCAGTCTGAGCTCGTGGCGCAACTCTCACAGGAAATGTACAACACACACATGTTACCGACTCTAGTCCAGCAACTTCACCGTATAGACTTTGAGGTTAGAATCACAAAGCTAAAATTGATATGGTCATTAATTGATATTTGTTGTGTCTGGAGGCTTCAATGATGATGATATATCTAATGTTTTACACCAATGTCAGAATGATGTCAAAAGATTTGTGTTTATTTTGGCAGGGCAGAAAAGATGTTGTTTCCATTTTTAACAACCTGCTCCGACGTCAGATTGGTACTCGTACTCCCACGGTGGAATACATCGTCACTAAACAAGAAATTTTGTTTGATCTTATGAAGGGGTGAGCAGATTAGCAATGAATTGCTGTAATGGAAACAGAGTCAATTTTGCCTTTGTTATTTTCACCCTTTTGCATTCGCAAACAGTTTCTTCTCATTTTAAATTTGTTGAGATACAGTTGTGTTTAAAGAGAGGTATGAGAGAAAATGGTTTCACCAAGTCTTAAATTCATCCATGGACAAAGAGGGCAAAAGGGATGAAAATAAAAAGAGGGCGAATATTTCCTTGTATGCAGTACTTTTACCTAGTATGATAGGTTTTAAAAAGAAAATGTCCCTACTGAAAGCAAAACTGTATATCTCAAAAAGATTAGATACTAGAAATGTAAAAGTTGTCGATATGTTTTTTGTATATAGAACATCATATTGTATATTGTTCATTTAAAACAAGCAATACTTTATATACTTCTTATTGAAGACAAAAAAATGGTTTTTTCATATTATAGATGAATTTTTTGTGTGTATTTCATTCCAACATATATCTATAGATATGAGAACCAGGAGATTGCTTTAAACTGTGGATTGATGCTGCGAGAGTGTTGTCGATACGAAGCCCTGGCCAAAATCATGCTGTTTTCTCCCGAATTCTACAGTTTCTTTGATTATGTGGAGGTCTCAACTTTTGATATAGCCTCAGATGCATTTTCAACATTCAAGGTAACCACTTTCATTCCCAAAAATCATCTGTAAAACTATTTGATAAGTATATTCTATTGGTGTCCAATTTTGTGGGTCAAGTAAAGAGAAGATATTCCAATGATATATAATCAGGTATTACTTGTAGATTGGTAATGCTGGTGCATAAGTTTTATTCAGTAACTTGTACATCATGATAATACCACATCTGGTTGCAAATGCACATGTTGTGTTTGATACAAAATACCTGTGATAGCTTACACTTAATGAGGATGACTCACAGATTGCAAACTTGAAAAGTCTTTCAGCAAGAAATCATAATCTCCTTCCTTAACTTTTTGATTTAATTATTAAATAATAGTCTGAATTAAAAGAGTTTTTTATGTTCTAGTTTAAAGCTAATGAACTTTTAAATGATAATCTTTAAGGTTGGAACTTAACTATTAAATGAACATGCATTAAACATTTTCACAGTAAATTAACTGATATACATTCAGGATAAAAATAAACACTTCATATTTACTTAGTTAAAGAGCTTTGGGTCAATAGACATCTATTGAAATTTAACATAATAATGAACAGGAGCTGCTTGTGAAGCACAAAATGCAGTCAGCTGAGTTCCTGGAGAAAAACTATGAGAAGGTTTTCACATCCTACCAGAGACTGCTCAACTCAGAAAACTATGTCACCAGGCGACAAGCTCTAAAGGTAACCATGTCATTATGGAACGACATTATAGGACGTTTCCTTTTCTTGATCGTGCTGTTTTGAAAATACTTCTATGCATTATTTTACTAAGATAAGAAAGTAGAAAAGACAAAAGTTATGGATCAGTCCACATCATATTTCCTGGGATTTCCCTGAGTGAACATCTGCTGTCATCATCCTTTATCCTGTGCATAAATACATGTCAAAATGACCCCTGTAGTTTGCAATTTTATTCATTTTATTTTCTTGAATTTGCCTGTGCTTTGTTGTCCCATACGAAATGAAGGGATTTGTTGTATAGACTTTTAAAGACACAAACTTCTGCTATGAAATCTATGTATTCCAGTTACCATCCATGGCATGAACCTTATGAAATAAATAGTATTTGTTAATTAATTAGTATTCTGAGCAGTGCTATATCATTCCAAGTCAGTCCTTTTGCTTGTTAACATAGAAAGTGAAAGATTAACAGTAACTTGGATCTCAGCTTGTTGCAACAGATGCTGGTGTTAAAAAGATGTATTGAATCAGGTTCAGCCAATTGGAAAGACCTTGAATAATATAGTTGATAGCAACTTGATGACGTGTACCATATAGTGGGGGTTTTTTCCCATGGGGATAATTTTGGCTTATTTTAGCAGCTTGGTATCATACTGTCAAATTTGTATTAGCTAAATTTGCACTGAAATATGTCTACAGTCATGATATATAATTTTGAAAGAAAGATAACTCTGACTAGCAGTTGGTACATGGAGTGCTCTTCAGCTTGGGGGATAAATAAACTGATCAGTGATGTTGTATTTTTTATGTCAGTTGTAAAATACTTTTACAGATAAGTAATTAACACTACACTCCTTATCAATTTTAATGTTTACCAAAATATATTCCATGAACATTATTTTTATACCTATGAGGTAGAAAATTGTCCAAGTTTACGCCCACCCAAAAAACATGCCATATGGTATATTCTCTGCATGCAGTTAGAGCATTTTGGTCATCTCAATCAGCACAAAATCATACTCACTGGATAAGAAATAACTATCTATTTGGAAATAGAATATAAGTGGGAATAGAAATAGGTAAAACAAAATGCAAGCTTGTTACTGTATACAAATTAAAGCTCTCTATACAATGAGAAGGTCTGTAGGTATTCTGCTTTTGGTTTCTTTCTCTCTTTGTTTTTATGTCTCCTTGTTTGTTGTTCTTACTGTTTGAATTATACATGATTTCTTACATGGTGATTGGAAAGGTCAAGGATAAAATGGGTGATTGCTAAAGGTCATGGTCATTATAGTAAACAAATTTCCAAAATTCAAGTGCTCAGTGGCATATTGTTAAGTTAATTATTTTTACTCATCACACATGCACATGTATTTGTGTATTATCATAAGATATATGTACATTCATTTTCATTGTAGTTACTTGGAGAACTCCTGCTTGATCGTCATAATTTCATGACCATGACGAGATACATTAGCAATCCAGATAACTTGAAGTTAATGATGACCATGTTAAGAGAAAAGAGTCGCAATATACAGTTTGAAGCCTTCCATGTCTTTAAGGTAAAAAGGTGGAATGACGCTAATAGTGTATACATCAGTGGAAATTTTATTAGAATAATTTGATGTGCAAAGAATGCAGAATTTGTTGCAATTAAAAATTACTTCACCTTTATTTAGATAGTTAATACTCAATGTTCTCAGTTGCTTATGGTTTTTTTTTTCATTGTTGGAACTGATCTGTGTGCTCTTACAATAATGTGATGAGACTGAAAATGTGGAGATATTCAACATTCTGTAGTTAGATATAGAATTTATTTCATGAATGCAACAGGATCTGTAAAATATTTTTACATGTGCTACACATGATATAAACATCCCTGTCTTGTGAGTGAAATAAATGCCATATCCCACAACAGTCTCCCCAGTTTTAACAGTTATCTGTCTTTTAAATGCCAGCAGATTTTGAATCAAAACAACATGATCAATAATTGATTTTATCCAAGTCTGTGTCTTTACCTCAATTTACCTGAATTCTTTTGGAGTCTTAGTGTTTTTCATTTTTACAAAAATTTGACCAAACACAAAAGAATATCAAAGGATGGTACATTGTAAGTCAGACTTCATTAGTGCAGAGGATGTGCAAAAATTTACATGTTGTTCCAGTATTATTTTTAGAGTAAAAAACCACTTTTGTTAGTTCTACTCAGGAAGTTAAGATTTCAGTTTATTGAAATAATGGCCCCAAGGGAATAGGCAAGGGTCGCAATAGGGGATCAAATTTATATAGTGTAATATATTAGGAAATTTTATACAAATGTCTGCTTCAAAACCAGCAGGCTGTGACTTATTATCATTATTATGGAAGCATCTTCGGGTATTGCAGATTCAATTTTCTTCAAATTATGGCCTGGGGGTAGGATGGGGCCTCCATAGGGAGGGGATCAATGTTTTACATTGAAATATGTGATCTTTGAAAATTTTCTTATCAAGGACCACTGATTTGATAACATGCAAGAATTCCAATGTTGTGAAAATCTATATATTTGTATAGAGTTGGCTTACTTAGGGAATCAAAAGTTTTACATGGGAATACATAGAAAATTAGAGAGAAAAAATATGGCAGGGTCATATAACATTTAAATCATTAGACTTGCTCAAGTCTCTGTTTTTATTACATTATCATTTCATCCAAATTTTACTGTGTTTCTCTGCTCTCTGCCATACTTAATGTCACCAAACATCTATGTTTGGCATTATCAAAAGTATTAAAGAGAGCACTGATTATTAAACATAGAGACTTGAGCAAGTCTAGTAAATCATATCAATATGCAAACGTTCTGAATTCAGATTTTTTTTCCCCCATGGACCCTGGGATTACAATGGGGCTAAAATTAGGGATTAAATTTTACATCATACATGAATAATAGGAGAAAAAATCTTTTTCAAAAAATCTCCAGAAAAGCGAAGTTCATGTTCGTCATGTTTATTTTGAAGTATATCAAATGTTGTGTAGACTCAAGTGGGGGTCATAATATGGGTTCAAAAATTGTTGTGGGATTAGAGAGGGTAGAGATATTTTATTTATAAACTTCTGATTCTGTCTGAAGGACAACAGGGCCAGGGTAGCTCAGGTAAGCATTATGGCCCATTGGCCTCTTGTTTTCTATTGGGTTTGTGTAATGATTAAACAAGAACATATTTCAGAAAAATTACTGTCAGCTTTTATTTTTGTTTATCTATTTTGCTTAAAATGGTAAAGAGATTGACTAAGGAAAATTTACACCTTTTCATTTTCAATATTTTGACATGTGGTTCGTCCAGATTGTGGTTTTGCCAAGTACTGCCAACTACTTTATGTATCATTGAGATATGAACTCGAATCTATTTGATATGTATTGAATCATCAATGTAAAAATATTGTCTGAAAAACATAACTGTATAGTAGAGAGAGAGACCATTGTATATAGGGAATGCTACTGCCTCGCTAGTGAACTAGCTTTTCTAGTGATTTCTTTTGATTACGCAAGTTAAGCAAAGGCGAGCATGCTCAGATTGCCACATGTTACCCAGTGATTGTCATGTCATGAGCGTGCTCAGACTGCCACGCGTTACACAGTGATTGTCATGTCACGAGCTCGCTCAGACTGCCACACGTTACACAGTGATTGTCATGTAACGAGTGTGCTCAGACTGCCACACATTACACAGTGATTGTCATGTCAAGAGCGTGCTCAGACTGCCACACATTACACAGTGATTATCATGTCACGAGCATGCTCAGTCTGCCACACGTTACACAGTGATTATCATGTCATGAGCATGCTCAGACTGCCACACGTTACACAGTGATTGTCATGTCACGAGCTCGCTCAGACTGCCACACGTTACACAGTGATTGTCATGTCACGAGCGTGCTCAGACTGCCACACGTTACACAGTGATTGTCATGTCACGAGCGTGCTCAGACTGCCACACGTTACACAGTGATTGTCATGTCACGAGCGTGCTCAGACTGCCACACATTACACAGTGATTGTCATGTCACGAGCGTGCTCAGACTGCCACACGTTACACAGTGATTGTCATGTCATGAGCGTGCTCAGACTGCCACACATTACACAGTGATTGTCATGTCAAGAGCGTGCTCAGACTGCCACACATTACACAGTGATTGTCATGTCATGAGCGTGCTCAGACTGCCACACGTTACACAGTGATTGTCATGTCACGAGCGTGCTCAGCCTCAGACTGCCACACGTTACAGTGATTGTCATGTCACGAGCTCGCTCAGACTGCCACACGTTACAGTGATTGTCATGTCATGAGCATGCTCAGATTGCCACACATTACACAGTGATTGTCATGTCAAGAGCGTGCTCAGACTGCCACACATTACACAGTGATTGTCATGTCTTGAGCGTGCTCAGACTGCCACACGTTACACAGTGATTGTCATGTCATGAGTGTACTCAGATTGCCCCACATTACACAGTGATTGTCATGTCACGAGCGTGCTCAGCCTCAGACTGCCACACGTTACAGTGATTGTCATGTCACGAGCTCGCTCAGACTGCCACACGTTACAGTGATTGTCATGTCATGAGCATGCTCAGATTGCCACACTTTACACAGTGATTGTCATGTCACGAGCGTGCTCAGACTGCCACACGTTACACAGTGATTGTCATGTCACAAGCGTACTCAGACTGCCGCATGTTACACAGTGATTGTCATGTCATGAGCGTGCTCAGACTGCCGCATGTTACAGCGATTGTCATGTCACTCTATGTGTCTTGCATTGTTACTGGTATCATAGTGAGTTTCTTCTTCATATTTCACTATTATACATGTATATAGATTTTTTTTGTACTTTACAGGTTTTTGTAGCAAATCCAAACAAACCCAAGCCCATTCTCGACATTCTATTACGAAACAAAGAAAAACTTGTGGACTTTTTAACCAAATTTCACACAGAAAGATCAGATGATGAACAATTTAACGATGAGAAAGCATATCTTATAAAACAGATAAAAGAACTAAAGTCAGCAGATGAGGCGTCATAGTAATGGCGACTTCTAGTTGCCATGGTTTCCAGTTCCAACACGTGTCACTATATAGGAATATACATGTATACCCGAAGACACCAGCTGAGGTTTTGCACAATTTCATAACTTCATGTGGGATTTATAAAATTTGAAAGATGATTTGCTTTGCCATGGGCCTGTATACATACGAACATCATGCATGAAGGAATGTGTTTCATTTCTTATCACCCAAAAGTGTTTCTGGAGAGGAAATGATTTTGGAGTGCTAGAACTTTGGTGCCAAGATGTTCCATCATATTAAAGTTATTAGACTATCTTGCTTGTTATTAGTATGCAGTGTTTCCACATTAATCCAGATGTCAGCCATGCAAACACTTTACCTTGTGAGACGATTTATGAGGAACTTACTTTTTACACATACATGTATCTAACTGGCATGATGAGTCCAGAAAATTTTCGTTTTTATACAAAAAGTAAAATTTTATGCAAAAGTGTCTTGCTGTGTAGACAGTACTGGTAAAAAAAAAATTATATTTTTTCAAAATTATCAAACTTTTCTGCAGTTCCTCTATAATTCAATGACTATTTGATGCAAGCTTGATATGTGTTATTATTGTTTTCAGCTTGTTGCTGTAATTTTATGACATATTTTGACACAGATCATGAATTAGTACAGATACCACTTAGGTGCCAAGACATGCAGCAGCATTTGAAATTCTATGCATGGATTTAAATTATTTGAACTCAAAACAAAGGGAAGGAAATCCGTGTTATCCTTTTCAAATTGCTGCAAAGAAACACTGTTGTAATTAATTAGACATTGATTTTAAAGCAAGGGTGTAAATTGTTAATGCTTTTTGTGGGTCAAGCAAACAGCAGTACTGTCCATCATTATGAAATATTGTTGATGTATGTACAGCAGTTTACCTTCAGTTTTTTTTATCAATGTCGCTTTTTTAGGTTAAACTATTCAGAGTTAACACAATGCATGTACTCTTTATTAATCTGTATGTAAGTCATGTGGGAATAATGATTTAAATTTAAACAATATGGCATTAATGATTACATAAGGAAAGAACGGGATAGAGATACGAGAATTTTATATTTATTAAGATTGTTGTCACTGATCGTATATGCATAGATCTGAAGTTCACCTGACTATTTGTCCATCAGTTGTAATGTTATGAATACAAAAGGCTAGAGGTCATTTTTACGATCAAGTCATAGAACTGATATCAAATTTCATAAACACTTGTAATTTCATTATTATTCATTGCATGCAGAAAGAAAGTATGTATATTTGGGATAAAACTTGTTCAATTTTTTAAAGACTGGGAAGATAATTTTTATCTTTAATTATCCTCTTCTTTGAGGAGATGTGCCATGAATTTAAAACATACCTAGCTTGGTTTGGATTTTTATTTGAATAACCGTAAAATTAAATAAAATATAATTTTATCATTATTATTAAATTAAATAGCATAAAAACTTGTTGAGGAAATGAGCGGTTTTTTCCCCCCTTTTAATTAATAGTGTTTATAACTATAAAATTGCTGGCATGGACTTTGTATGATTTCATTTTTTAAATCTGAAATTTTGTCTGGATTAATGAGGTAGCACTGTATGTACCTTTATTTTGTTTTTGAGAAAATCTGTTTTTGTATATTTATAGCTTGTGAAATATTTATACAAATACGCACCGGTCACAGTAGCTCAGTGGTAGAGCGTTCACTTTGTAACAGCGAGGTTATGGGTTCGAGCCCTGCTCGTGCCATCGCTGCATTAAACCTAAGACATAACCATAGGTAGTGATTGCTCCTTTGCCAAATTCTTAGCATTTAGAAGTGAGAATCATGGGTCTTTTGGATATGACCTTTAAGACAGGTCTCGTGTCGCAGAAGGCATTGGCATAAGTATAGGTCTAAATGTGAGGTACTTCACTTACAACTGGTGACCTCTAATTATGAGTGAAAAATTCTGGATGGGACATAAAACAAACATATTCACTCAGTGTTGATTGTAAACCACCAACCAATTACACAAATATTCAAGTAAAAATTAACAATCTGTCGGTAACAATGTTTTTATTAGAAATTGCATAAACATGATAATATGAAAGCAGCTCGATTGCTTTTGTGCATACATGTACCCAGTAGGTGCATCAAAATAATGTTTTTCATAGGTAAAAAGACCACACCAATCTAATATGCATTGAGTATTGTTTTTTCAATACTGTACTAAGAACAATTTTGATCTTCGGCAAGAATATTGAACACTGCTAACAGGCTTCCTAATTGTAAGCAAGAACTCCTTAATTATTGTGATGTGATAATTTTATGTTGTTCTTACTATTTCTTCATCCCCCCCACCCAAATGAAATCAACATGTGCTGCATGCAGGTACAATATCAGTTGTACATTACTGCAAGTCAAATTTTGTTTGGAAAATGAATCAAATTGTGTTTGTATTCAGTTTGGTTGCTGGTTGACAGCAATTCAAATAATGCAAAATTAAAGGGGTGGATAGAATGTTATTTTAATATATATACATATACATGGCGTCTAATGCAATGAAGTGTAGAAATGTGAATCTGACTTCCCCTGCCCGTAGCATTCTGACAGAGAGGCAAAGGAAATGCAAAAGCTATAGTTCTTATATTGTTTCAGGCGAGAAACGGGTTCATTTTTCTGAGGTCTTTGTAACTGGACCAGATGTATACTTTTGTATGAGTAGATAGTTCAACAATAAGTAACAGTCTGTATTTAATTCCATTATGTATTACTCACCACAGTATAATTTTGTTTTTCTTTATTTGCTATATCTAATGCTTTGTACATTAGGTAGAGGTTTAAAACACCTGGAAGTGTGACTTGTTGTGATTGGTGTAATGGTTTTCAAAAATGTTCTGTAAAATTCATTGTTAAGATTTAAAGTCTTGGACTTCAAAATTATTTAGTTAAAAATTAAGAATGAATTGTTGAACCTGCTGTCCAGTGACACCCCCCCCCCCCCCCCAATAACATTTCTGCCCCCTCAAAATCTTCTATTCTCCATTATGCATACCAGTACACTATGCACACTCATTAGGTGATTGAAAAAATATTTTTCTCACAGATTTGATTGTAAATTGTGAACTGATATGATAATCAAGATTTTATTTCCCCAAAGAAATTCCAATGTTGACAAATGCATTTTTCCATGAGACATTCTATCAGCTTTTAAAAGATGTTTTCAGTATATTGATGACTGATTGTTTACCATAATATGATTTCTATGTTTTGCTTTTTGGTTTAATTTTCATTCGTATTAGATAATGTATTTTTGAACGTTCCAACATTCATGTCCATATATTGTTAGTAGATACACATTTTGTTGTGAATATGTGTGGGGGTTGTCATCAGACTTCAGATGCATAATGGGATTATTGTGATGTTGGGTATGTAAATTGTACTTGTTAAAATGTATCAGAAATAAAAACAGGAAAACACAACAATATGTAACTGACAGTTTTAATGCAGATACAGCTTAATTTATATGTAATAAATCCGTGCTTTTGTGCAATTGATTATGGTTGCTTGTTAGAATATTTTAATTGAGATTAAATTACAGATACTGTACCTGAGAACAAATTGTATTAAAATTAAGGTCATTTCTGACAAAAATGGCTTTGAGATACTGTATGTTCAGCTTAATCTTTTGACACAAACCTTTTCAATTTTGTCAACTTACTTTAAAATGTCCAGTTTAGCTTACTCATTTTTCTTGCAATATTAAGGAATATAAATTTGAATTGATCAGTATATACTATGTTGAAATAAGTCTGTTATAAATATTTTAAGTAAAAATGATTTGTTATTTATTTGATATATATGTACTAATAGTACTATATATATTCTACAGGAACTAATACCCCCATGGTGGTCATCGAAACTGGGAAATATTCTTACTTCAAACTTGGCTATATATAGACGGCCTTGCTTTAGGACTATGATTCACGCTTTTGCTGTAAGCAACCATTGTGTGCTTGGAGAAAGATTCTCTTTACCAGTGACCTTGGCAAATTGATTTTGGGTTGGGATCATGACACTTAATCTAGACATATGACGGGGGCACATTAAGTGGCAAGAAATGAAATATACAGCATTCGTGATGTTCATTCATCTGTTGCAGTCAAAACATTTGACGTCACAGTGCGACGGGCAGATGCTAACTCAGCGCAGTTGAGAAGATCTAAGCTTATCGCCGCGCAAAGGTGGGAATATTTTTTTTTCAGTGGGGACTCCCTTGTTACATTACTATACTTAATAATTCTTTATTGCAAACGACGTACATTTATAGCGTTATGACAAAATTGAACATGCATAATAATTAAAACAAAACTAAATAAATGGCCAATTCCTACAAATACACCGTGTACAAACATTCTTTATTGAGTATAGTTTGCGCCTGAAATGGAAGCTAAAAGTTGATTAAAGTAATTCCACCCTCCTGTGATGTCATCAGATTTTGCAAAATCATTGATTTATTTAGATTTATGCATGATAGGAACATAAATTTTGTTGGAGTCTTTTCCTATAGTTATTGTAAAAAATCTTGTTAAAAATAAAATGTTTCAAAAGTCTAAATTATAGATGAATAATCAATTATACGTATCAAAATATTGAATCCAAGGGCAATAACTCTGTTTCTATTGATTTCTTTATCAAGTCTATTATGCGATGATTTCCTTTATTTTTTACATGCATTTCGTATATTTTTGTGAAGATACAGTTTCATGAAATTGTTATGAATGCTACTATATCGTCATAACCAGTTTTTATGAGATTTTGATAACGCTGTTTAATGAAAATTGCAATTTTATGACGGTGATATATGATTCTGATTATGTACGTCTCACATCTTAAAAAGTGTGATGACCTATACATTTTATTTGATAATTTGTTAGTTTTAACTCTAATGAATGGAAATAAATACACAATTTAAACTTGTATCAGATAAAACTGCGAGTATGGAGTTACCTTAAAAGTCAGGAAGTGCACTTTTCGCGGGCCTATTACCCGCTCATTGTTTTATGATCAGCTAGATGGATTATTACATGTATACGCCCGTCTTTAGATGGGACGTATTATGGTACAGCGATGTCTACGTCCGTCCGTCCGTCCGTTCGGGGTTTTCTCTTTATAATTTCATTTCCCTTTCACATATCATGCTGAAACTTGCTGTGTAGCTTCTTTGTGGGCCACTCTAGATCATACTGCAATTTTGATCCATTTCGACCTTTTTTCCAGGAGTTTTACTCCTTTATTTGGAAATAATTATTATATGGAGGGTACATAATTTGTCCGCCCTACTCCTCCCACAGTTTTCAAGTGAGAGCCTTCTTATTTTGTGGAGTGTTTGTATGGGTATTGGAGATGTGCATGTGGGATGGATTTTAATTTTCTACAATTTTTTAGAAAATTACAGGTTGTTGAATTTAGTCTATTTGGAAATTAATATTCTATGGAGGGTACATAATTTGTCCACCCTACTCCTCCCAGTTTTCAAGTGAGGACCTTCTTATTTTGTGGAGTGTATGGGTATTGAAGATGTGCATGTGGGATGGATTTTTGATTTTCTACAATTTTTGAGAAAATTACAGGTTGTTGAACTTCGTCTATTTGAAAATTAATATTCTATGGAGGGTACATAATTTGTCCACCCTACTCCTCCCACAGTTTTCAAGTGAGGACCTTCTTATTTTGTGGAGTGTTTGTATGGGTACTGAAGATGTGCATCTGGAGAAGGATTTTGATTTTCTTCCATTTTTAAAAAAATTACAGGTTGTTGAACTAGGTCCATTTTGAGGAAATCTCGATTTTTAAGCTAAGACCCTTTGCTCATATGAAAGTGTCACAGCCTCATGATGGCCGATACTACCTGAAGCAAAGTTATACAAATTATAGCACAAGAAAAACACCCTATGTAAGCATTTCACGGACGTATTATGTACCGTTTGCTGTACTCTTGTTAAAATTGAACTAATATTTATGCTCCCCTTGGTTTTAATCCCTTATACTTATATACCTCATTCTTTAATTTTGAGTACGTTTTATCAAATGTTTAACATTATAATTCATTGATCCAATAAGAGTAAAACTAAGTGGATTAAAAATAAAAAAAAATTCAATCCAAAGTTTTCAAGAGAGTCCGCGCTGGAAAAAAATGTTCCCTCCCGTGCGCGGCGATAAGTTTAGTTCTTTTCAATCCAAGCTGAGAAGCTTCTGTCGTCGCACTGTGACATCAAATGTTTTGACTGTAACAGATGAAGATCACAAATGCACAGGCACTCGACGTTTTAAATATCTATAATAAAAAAATTGTTTTCCTGTAAACATAATATTGACAATATTATGTTTACAGGAAGATTTTTTTTATTATAGATATTTAAAACGTCGAGTGCCTGTGCACAAATGCTGTATATTTCATTTCTTGTGCCCTCGTCTTATTAAAGCAGTCTTTATGAGATTCTCATTTCCCGCATAATTACCTCGGTCCTGTGTATATGACATGCATTGATATTTTTCTGTCTTGCGCTGCTGCAATGTCATTTGTTATGACGTCATGGCTTCTGTGATTGTTACACATAATTTGTAGCTATCCTTTCAGTGGGAAAGTAAAGTGTCGTGGGTTTTTAATTAATCAAAGTGTAGACCAGTTTAGATTTTCTGTCAAATGTTTGATGTTAATTTCAAATGAAGCCGATGATAATTTAGTGCACTAAATTGTTGATTAAATGTGAGAGAAAAAATTATAATTCATGAGTATTGTGGAATAATTTTTTTTTACTTGGAACAGAAACAATATTAGATGTAATTACATGTACCAGCAGGCAACAAAACCTCATCCTAGAAAGCAAATAATGCCCCCTCAGTGGAATTTCCCAGTTAAACACTTGTAAAAGATTGTAGTCCATCATAAAGTCATACCCTAGACAGAAGTTTCTATTTACGGATAAGGTTGCCAAATGTCAACAAGTTTATCATTATCGGAGATGACTGACGTCATCGACACAAGAGGTCTTAGGACCTTCACAGTTAACATTCAGCGGAGTTTTTCAGGGTGTGATTTTTTAACTCTTTTCAGAGGAAATCCTCTGATTGGCTCTATTTTCAAAGACACGAAAGAATATGGATTTGATCTAAAGTGACAGAAAATAAAAATTTTCTAAGGAGGGTGATGTATTTTCCTCCCCTTTTGACCAATTTTCCTCTGATTTCTGAGGAATTCAATCACAGCCCTGGTATTTATGTTGTCTGTTGTCAACATGATTAAGTTGCATGCCATTTTATATGTATACAACATAAATAAAATAATAAATGCACTTTTTCTACAGAAAGAGAGTACAACTGATGTAAAGTGCTCGCTTTTAAAATGACGTCATTTACACCCAGGTTGGGCTCACTTCGCAACTTTAGGACTAGGCTATTGCGCATGCGCTGAATATTGACAAACAAAGATCTAGCTCGAGTTTGTTCAGTTTTGTAAACAAAAGACCAATCGACGTGTGTCAGAGCATCAGTACGTATTACAAACAGAAAACGATTTGCTTTACACAAATATTATAATGTACAACACTCGTAAGGTTACTGAGAATAAATTTACACCAACGCTTAATGATAAGCATATAATTTCTTGATGTATTACGAACACACAATGCTCATAATGTTTATATATGGATTAAACTATTGAGAATGCTAGTAAAATATTTCACGTTTGAATAGGTTTTAAAACAATGATGATGTTTCTCAGAACACATTGGGGGGGGGGGGGGGGGGGGGGGGCACATGGTTAGCTGTTCAGAGAAAAGTGCATCACAATGACACACTACTGGGTACATACACAATTCTTTAAAGAAATCTCAATAGCCTGTACTCTTTACCTATAGTTTTATACTCATCTGTTCAACAATGACTTTATATTGTTCAGTAAGAAAACAATGACAGATTAAGATGTATTATTGAACTACATCTTGCAAATTCGGTTTCAGTATTCTATGGATTTAAAACGAACCTTCTAAGTAACATGATTTTTAATGTCAGATTATTCTAGGGATTAGCACATGCATCTAGGATATATAGCAAGAAAAAATGTGTCTGGAGGAATGGAAGAAATTCACACAATGATTTCAATACATAATTATGCTAAAAATTAGTCTAAAACTTATGTCTTTTATTATTACAAATTATAGAATGTCATAGAATAGAATTATTTCTAATCCAGAGCCCCAACAGGGCATCAGATGTTAAACACATAAGGGAACAAGCCACCCATGGGCCACATCACTCACCTGAGTCACCTTGGCCCATATCTGAAGACTTTCCATATATATTTGAATGTAAAACCTTAGTCCCTATTGTGGCCTCAACCTACCCCTGGAGGCCATACTTTTCACAAAGTTGAATCTGCACTATGTCAGAAAGCTTTCATCTAAATGTCAACTTCTTTGGCCCAATTGGTCTTGAGAAGATTTTAAAAGATTTTCCCTATATATTTCTATGTAAAACTTTCATCCCCTATTGTGACCGCATCATACCCCCGGGGGCCATGATTTTAACAAACTTGAATTTGCGCTATGCCAGGAAGCTTTCATGTAAATTTCAGCTTTTCTAGCTCAGTGGTTCTTGAGAAGAAGATTTTTAAATGACCCCACCCTATTTTAGCATTTTTATGATTATCTCCCCTTTGAAAGGAACATGGCCCTTCATTTGAACAAATTTGAAAGCCTTTCACCCAAGAATACTTTTCGTCAAGTTTGGTTGAAATTAGCCCATTGGTTCTGAAGAAGAAATCAAAAATGTAAAAAGTTTACAGACAGACGACGGACAACAGGCGATCAGAAAAGCTCACTTGAGCTTTCAGCTCAGGTGAGCTGAAAAACTCAAAAGACAGAGTTAACATGAATTGAAACAAGACAGAATTTCTTTGGACAAGAAGGAAGGAGTCACTGCACCTCATATGCTTATAGTTCAAGTAAACAATTCACAACTATAGTAGATGACTCATAATAATCATGCAAACATTTTGCCACCTTGCTCTCTCGAAGTAAAGAAGTTTTTCAAAGATATAACGTATTTTCAATATATGACCAATTTGGCTTCACTTGGGGTCCTAAACCTAGGGTTTATAAATTTCACAATTTTGGTAGAGGGCTCATTTCTTACCACAATCATGCCCGCAGGGAGGCAGGGTCAATGATATTCCCAATTTTTGTTCCCCTTTATCCAAAAAACTTTATACCAAAATTGGTTAGAGCTGGTTCAGGTGTTCAAAAGAAGAAGCTTCAAATGTTAAATGTTTATGACCAGTGAAGACATATAGCAAAAGGTCTCTTGAGCGATTCAAGTGACTCCATAACGACAAAGCCAGAGTGATTACTCTAGGGCACCTGCCATGGGATGGGGACCTAATAGTACTTAAATTTTTATACCAATAAATATGAATAAGAATGAATACCAGTAGTTTATAATAATAATAATGAGTTTATTCACCAATCAAGGGCACGTACAGTTTAACTAGTAATTAATTATAACAATATAAATAAATAACAATCATTCAGATCTACTACTACTTTGCACACATCTATGATTATATATGAAATACTGATTTCAGACTGAATTTAAACTAACATAATGAAATATACAATAGAATAACCAAACTGCTTCACACATCTAAGGACAGTGCCAGTTTCAGAGACAGTGGATAATGATAATGTTGTGTGAATACATGTGAAGTTGTAATCAATATCAGTATAAGAGTTTAGTAAATACAGTAGGCATAATACACATGTACATGCAGGATCCAGTTCTAAATGTTTTATATGATATTTATTAAAAAAAAGAAATTTCTGCCGAATGTATTCTCCTTGATGTACTTTTCACTGAACATGTGCAACCTTTAACTCTGTCCATGCTGACTGGTATGCAATAGTAACAACTGTTTACTACATCTGTATAATGAATACATGTGTTAATCTTCTCAAAACATCCATTAATCTTGAGAAAACATTACGCTTATATTTCACAAAACCTAACAAATTTCCTTGCAGGAGTTGATGCATCAATTTGGTACATATGACGTCTTTTCAGGAACCTTATCTCGGTAAAGGAAATTTGGTCTTGTTAATTTTGTGTACAATTTTCATTTTAACAAATTCATAGTTAATGATATTAAACAATAAAACTAATTTTGCAAATATTGCAAAATCCATATGGCATAGTAGAGATAATGAGAACTTCATTGGCAATAATCAAGTTCATTACATTTTAATATTAAGGTGTTTTAAATAAATTCCCTTTAAAGTGATTTAAATAGCTATTATTCATCTACAGAATTGACCAACTCTGTAATGTATATAAGTTATGTGATGCATAGAAATCTTGTGGTTTTCTACACCCTATCATAATTGAAAAGTGAGTCTGTATGAAAATCACAAGGCTACACAGCCCTACCAAGTTTCATGGTAAATGAATCTGATGACTATGTATGTCAGTTTGTCTCCCTGGGCCTCATCAGTCAGAGAAGAGATCAAACTGAGACACCAAAATTGTCGAGGATAATCTCTGATACCTTCCTGGTTTCCAATATACATTTAAATGCATGTATGTTTTTACAAGTTTTATTTTTACATTTTTCAAAATTCACATGTTTAAACATTAAAACATTGAAGAAACCAGGAAAGTTTCGGCCCATTTTGAACTGAAATTCTGCAGCAATGAAACAAATCACAATGACTTTGTGAAATCTTTTGGCATCACAGGAAGGTGGAACTACGTTAATAGAATACTAATAATCAACAAATAATCTGACTGTACTGTTGTCTGTCTATAAATCATGAATTCATTGACAATTCTGCAATAAGACACTGGCATAGAGCTGCCGGATAAGATCATCTGCCATTGTGAGTCTACTACTGGACTGACTTGGTGCCTGTTACAGTTGTCAATCAGTTAAAAAATTGAAATTTAATAGCACATACTGCTAGAATGGTCCCCTTGAAATCTTTGAAGCAATAAACATTTACATTGATAGACAGGCAGTACACAAATACCTATAATAAAACAAACTGAAAAATTTTAACTGGAACAAACTGTTAGATGAAAACTGAACATGATTGAACTACAGAAAATGTTTTTCATATACCCTTCCCCATTGTCTATAGTCTATTTAAGAGTATGGTTGACATTATCCATACTTGCATTGTGCATGACATTGAAAGGAATAGACATGGATGTATATCTGATAATAAAAGGAATACCCATCTTATTTATCATCTTTAAGTTCCAGTTTTGTTTTGTCCACCTTGTCAAATTTCCTAGATGCAGAATGGTCAAAATTTCAGCAACAATTACTTTTGAATCCTTATGATAATGGTTCTCTCTAATTGTCTGATGGTGATGTTTCAGTCACTCTTTCATAATGCCCACCCCTACCCCCATCCAAATCAAATGAATTCTAGAATTTGAGTTTCCAAAGTCATGTTCAAGAGTCACAACTTAATTATCCTGATCACCACCAACAGTTACTAATAAATTGATCCCAAAATGTCTAGACATTGCTGAAACTGATTCCTGCCCTGCAAAAGTGCTATATTGCCTAAGATTATTCAGTACCTATTGAATTTCTGGATAAGTCATAAGATTACCATTAGAATGAAAGAAAACATATGAAAGGTATCCAAATTTTGTTCAGTTTCATGTATTGCTGCATCTCGTAGCTCTTGGTGATCATTTTGTTTTCTATAAAGGGCAAGACTAACAGACCTAAAGAGACAATTCCCATCCCCTACTATAAGTCGTCTGTGAAGTCCATATGATGTCAGATATTCATCATGATCGGTACTTTCAACAGGCTGTCCAGCACTCTTGGACAACAGAGGGGCTAATTTTAACATTGATTCATATACTGTCTAGCTATACAGTATGCATGTAAATATATGTAGGCTATATATGTGTTTTTTGCATGCTTACCTTGTGATATTTTGTTTTGTCTGTGATAGTCGGTTTACGAGCTCTGTTGAGCTCATGTTATTTGTTACTATTGTATACAGTGCCGAATTTAAATAAAATTTACTTACTTATCACTCTACACAATGTAAAATAGTTGAGCTTGACCTGCTAATATAAAACACGACGATTGAGTGCCTGTAATAAACTATTTGAATAAATAACATGTAAATTAAATTGTCCTGAAACATTTAACCTATCGATACCACCAATTTATACTTAGAGCTGACCGACCTACGGCCATACGGCCTACTAATTCTCATGCTTGTTCTGTATGTGAAACTGCATTTAAAAGCAGTGTTTTAGGTCAGAAATGTTGTAGGATATCCATCTTGAAAGGGCATTTATGATCCGTTTGTTTAAAAATGTACTTTTAGTTAAATAAACCACTAACGAAATAATAAATATTACTTACGAAAAACACTGTCAAACTTTGCGCCATGTTGGATGCAGAAGGTGAAGGTCAGAATTAGCGCATGCGCAATAGCCTAGTCCTAAAGATTCATAGTGGGTATCCATCACAGAGTTCGAAGTAGATAATTAATTGTAATGTAAGGACACAGAAATATATTTCTAGGTAGCTTTTAACAATCGATTGGAAATTTCGATGATTATGGGTACAGATTCAAGCGCGAGATGGTATTTAAGTCGTGAATATATCTCTGTTGTGTTTTAAAATAAATGAAAATGAAGTCACAATCGTGATCCCTGGGTGGAAGGAAAGTGTGGATACAAGAAGTCACATCGTTCCCATCATATCTTACTTTCCCTGAGTGTGGATACAAGAAGACTGACATTGTTCCCATCATATCTGACATTCCTTCAGGGAAAGTGTGGATACAAGAAGACTGACATTGTTCCCATCATATCTGACATTCCCTCAGGGAAAGTGTGGATACAAGAAGACTGATATTGTTCCCATCATATCTGACAATTCCTCAGGAAAAGGAACATATGCAAGTTGGGGAGAATTGAGGAACTCAACAGCTCTCTTCAAGTGTCGAGAATTGAGCCTGATATTGTGCGGTTTTTCTTTTCTTTCCCCCGGTGATATACACATGATTCGTTATAGTCTACATCTACATATTTGGCTTTAACACGTGTAACATGCCCATGAAGCATTACTTATTTTTCTTTTCTGTCGCATGGAAAGTCTACTTGCGTATAGAAATCATATTCCGAAATAAAATGCCATGTACAATTTCTATGTCCCCGAAATCGAACATTCGGGGGCATATAATTTATAGCTTGTCCACATGCCTGTGGCAAAACATTAACCTTGGTCATATCTTTTACACCATAAGAGATATACCTTTTATATATTGTATGTGTATGTGTATCGGAAACTCACAGTCGGTCGCACTTCTTTTAACTCCCGTGGGACAAAACGCCGATATTGTCGCATAACTCATTAAAATGCACGACCTTAGTGACCTATCGAGGACAAATGGGAATCGCCGTAAATATTCCCAAAACTTTATGTGTCAGCAGTAATGGTGTCGCCCATGAAAGTATTTGTTTTGTTGTGCCACTATCAAAGATCGTGGTTACGGGGCTCTGTCGTCAAAAACTTCACTTGAACAATACAGCTATGTATGGTGTCCGGATAGGGCCATTTGCAAAAGCGTGACTGCGCGTTAGTCACAACACTCCGTCACGCCAACAAGCAACGCGCCTTCGCGCTCTCACGCCAACAAGCAACGCGCCTTCGCGCAGACAAGCAATGCACCTTCGCGCTCTCACGACAACAAGCAACGCGCCTTCGTGCTCTCACGCCAATAAGCAACACACCTTCACGCCGTCACGCCAACAAGCAATACGCCTTCGCGTCGTTTTGCTTGTTGGCGTTACGGCGTGTTGCGACTAACGCGCAGTCACGCTTTCGCAAATGGCCCTATCCGGACACCATAGGAAAGAGATAAGTTGATAGGTATGTTATATTTTGAATAAAATTAATTTCAAAACAATCTGACAAAGAAGTTGTAAAGCATCTCGCTGAAAGCTTTGTAGATTGTCAAAATTTACGCTTCCAAGGCCATGATTTTCTATGCTCCTGAACATTGGAAATAGGGGGAGGGGGAGGGGGGCTTTTCATTGTTTGAATATCACAATAAGGAATGGTAAAGCGACTAATCTCATAAAGAAGCCGAGACACATGCACCTTCCAGCGAAAATATGGACGTTGTGTCCCACGGGAGGTAAAAGAAGTGTGACCGACCGTGGGTTTCCGACGATGGTGTATTCCTTGTGACAAGACCTTTCCATTGACACCAAACTCTTTGACCTGGTGACCTTAACGTTGACATTTGACCTACTTTTAGAAAATTCGAATATAAGCCATATCTTTCAAATTGTAAGAAATATTATTTTTAGCTCACATGAGCTGAAAGCTCAAGTGAGCTTTTCTGATCGCCTGTTGTCGTCTGTCCGTCTGTCTGTCTGTCCGTCTGTGTTCACGAGAGAATATCAATTGGGTTCAAACTCTGCTGATGGAACACTTATTGGTTACTTTTGACTTGTTGGGTATACTCCAATTGCTTTCATTGTGTTCCAGAGGTATTTACTGGGTATTAGATGACACATACTCAATAAATATTTGTCTGAGGACTATAAAATCTAGTCCAAAGTGAATTCATGCGGAATTCCTTCGGTTTTATCATCAAATATGAAAAACCCAGAAGAGTTCCAAATAACTATGACATGTCATAATATTATCCAATCAAAGGATAGTAATGGCTACCATCAACATTCACTGTTGTTACTACTAACTGGTAAAGAAGGTAAGTTATTTTCTTAGTCAATATTTGTTTTTTTTGTTTTTTTTTTATCCTCCTATTTTTGAATTTGTTTTAAAAAGAATTCGTTTAGAAGATAATGGCATACTTTGTTTACATAAATAAGACAACTTTCTTATAAATGAATAAAGAAATACCCAACAAGTTTGTCCATGACAAATTAATTTTAAAACTTCAGATTCTTTTGAAAAGTGTATTATTGGCATCATTTATAGATATATTGCTTTGATTGCACGGCAGGCATAGTTTATGATTGCATGTCATCTCTCTAATCATAATGAAAGCTTATTTTTTTCTCATTTTGAAAAAAAAAAACCCCAACTTATTTAGAGCCCCTTTTTAATCATAGAATTGGTTAATAAGAACAAATGACAATAATAATTACGCTATATCAGTGTGGTATACTAGTAATTATGAAAAAAGACATCAATTTCAATCCTCCAGTGTTTGTATCAGACAGTCATCTTGTGCATTGTTAGATTTTTAAGTATCCACTATAGAGAAGAATTTGATGTTGATGTATTCATGCATGCATGTCCAAGATGGCTCTGATTATATACTTAATTAGTACATATATTTTTTTAACAGGTCTAAAAACATTTTTTTTAAAATTAAACGTATTGTGATTCGTTTTCTTATAATATTGCATTCTTTCCTCGCGGGAGCAGAGGTTTTGATTTTACATGTATGTAAATTTTATAATCCATTGTGTAATTAATGGAAAATGAAATTTCAAAAGAATGATAACTTTAAGGAGGTACTCTACATTGTCATAATGGCTGACTTCCTTTTAAACCGTGAATGAAAATATGAATATCAGAAATACTATAGCTCGCGGGAGCAGAAGTTTTGATTTTTTTCAGATTGCTTTCTACTAAAACTGCGGGGTTTTTTGTTTTTGTTTTTGATAAAATAAAGTAAGTGTTAAAAAAATTTTCCCAAAGGATTTATGATGAGAACAATTTCTGCAAAGTTTGAAATGTTAATACTAGGAAATGGGTTTGTCTTTCATGTGTTTGATCTTAGTAGTCAACAACAACGACTGACAAACCAATTAGGCCACAGGGTGGATATTTACAGGATTCATCACAGACATCAGGCTTAATTAATAGAAGGGATTGACATATCAAAATCAATGTTGATGCAAGAATTTGGCTTGGTGGGAAGATATGCAGGAAGGAATTAATTGAATGAAATTACATAGAAGGTTTGCATTCCTATTTTCTTGATTTTCCCCCAAATATCGAAATTTGTCTTGTGTATTTTTCTTTTACATAGTTGATAATAATATACATATATTAATATAAATTCTTAATCTGTATGAAAGATTTTGCTTTAAAGGAAAATGAAATGAGAAAGTAATACACTACAGTTTAAAGATGCATGGATAAAAAATTAAACATTAAAAAAAAATCCCTATCAGATGTGCGCTTGTTACTATAGATTTAGTTCTTCAAACCCCATAAACTTTAATGCTAAAATGAAAAAAAGAATAATTTAGTATTAACCTAATGTAGTAAAAACTTATCGTTCAAGATAGAAAAGATATGATATTCTGATTTCAATATTTAATGAATATGCTTCTTTTTAATTGCAGAAATAGAAGTAATCTTGGATGAAAATGCCTCCATGCAGTCTTTGATATTTGTAAGACATAAAATTTAAAAGCACAAATCCAGCATTTGCAAATTATATTTGTCAGCTTAAAAAAAACTTTCACACAATTAAGAATCATATACAAATTTTAAATCCATCTTGATAATAATTGTCATTTGAATAGCTACGGTCCATTTGTAGCTGTGCATGGATCTTACGTGTAACTGTTTGGAATTTAAAGATAGACACAGGGACAAATGCTTTTCATTATTATACACAGGTCTACATGTATAAATTTGCTTTGTGACCAACATGTATACTCTTTTTTCAGATTTGGAATGGGAATTGCCCGAGACAAAGAAGAAAATGAACCTCCAGGTAATATGATAAACTGTTGCATATTGTTTCATCTGGCAAGTTAGTTAAGAGATTTATTAGTACACATGTAGTGCAGTGTGTTTGATTTTCAAAAAAAGTGTTTTATCTATCAGTATGGTTTTTATGTTGTATATGCATGTATGTCTGACTTTCTTCCTAATATACATGTATTAAAGTTACACCCAAAGTCAATAAAAGCGTGCAATTGAGGGTTTCAAAATCATGGTTTATCGACCATTTAAAATATTTATGGTAACATGCGTTTATTAATGGTAAATATCTGTTGAACACTCACCTCAAATTGTTTCAAGTTAAGTATGACAGATTTTTTTTTTACAGTAGGTCAAAGTATGGTATATTTTTCGAGATTTTTCTCACATGTAACCTTCGTTACTGAGTCCTTGACATGATAATATGTAAGATAAACATTAATTTTCCATGTATTATTCCATAACTTGTATTGGAATTGACTGAGCATATATTTTTCTAATTTGTGAAAGACAATAAATACAGGTTTTCAAAGAAAATATTTAATCAACACAACAAGAAATTATCTGCTGTAAAAGTCAGCAATAAGATTTTAAGAGCGCAAAATAAACGACTAGATATCACTTTCAATATCTTTGAAATGGCAGAAAATAAAATTGATTAACAAATATTCTCGAACAGTTCATTATGTATGAAACATGAAAACAAAAGACTAGCAATAGATATAGAACGATAGCTTTTTTGTATGTAAATGAAGTAGCGCTGTAATTATGTAACGTATGTTTCAACACTTACACAACAGTACATCCATGAAAATATTATGCCAAAACGATGTCATCATCAGTTATTCTTTACGATTGATGTTGCAAAATCATAACGACATCACTTAATTAAATGGAAATACCAATCTTAATAGAAATATAACGTAGACAAGCAAAAATTTTTTTACCAAATGTGTCTTTTCTTCTGAATTTGTTAATTTGCAATAAATATGCGATTAAAACAAAAGTGAAAGATTGATGTTTCGCTAAATAAATACTCATGATTCTTATAAAAATAACAGACACATATTTTGAAACCTGGATTGTTCTTTGTTATAATAAACAATGAAAGTAACGTATGTTTCTTATTTTTCCTTTCATTACTATAAACACATAATTTCTATTCAAAAAATGGAAAGAAACATATTTACCCATTTCTAACAATCTGTTTACAATAATAATATAAAGAAAATGTTTAATTTCCCAACATTTTGATTAAATGTATACCGAATCTTATGTTTTTTGTTGCTTATTTTGGAATACCTTTCCATAGAAACTGTCAGTATAATCCACCACGCGGTGTTATGAATGAATATTTAACGTGAACCTTAAGACATAGATGTCCCCTATTGATTTTGAGGTCAAAAGGACAACGGTTAAACTACTCTGGACATGCGCTATTGTCCGTTGAGAAGTCTTTCCTTGATAGACATCAAACTTGAAACACTGGTGCCCCCTTATGAATAGATGACCCCCATTGGATTTCAAGTCACAAGGTCAAGGTCATACAAAATTACTCAAATGACCAGTTGCTAATAAGTATTTTGAGAGACAAAACTTACAAGTATCATTATGGTAGCCTTTGACCGGTAGTTAAACCTTTATTTTCACTGTCTATACAGACATTCTACATTTTCAGTATTGCCACAAGGGGAGCATATAATATTATTTCTAAAACATTTTTTCATGGTTGTTCTTATGTTTTAATACATTTTTTTTTCATGATAGTTATTCTGTACTTCTGCTCTCACAAGCGCCATTTCTGAAAAAATAAATAAAAAATTAAAATCAAGTAGAATAATATTACGTAACGGAATTTCTGGTAACACGTTACACTCAGATAAAATATTTTTTAATGATTTCTCTATAAGATTGCATAGAACAATCATCAGAGATTAATCCCTTCATTTCTAAGATATAATATGAAAAGATGCTGAATTCTAGCAAATTGATAAATGTAAAGTTGCATAGTTACATGTATCATAAATAGGACAGTAGCAGAGAAAAACATGGCCTGTATTTCTTGCAGAGGATATCTGTATATGCTAGTGAATACGGGAACAATAACACATTTGTTTCTTCATAACATAGTTGATATTCAACAAACATATCGTTAATGATGATATTTTGTCAATATGTAGTTCAATATTTGATGTCTAATCAAGCATTTCATTAAGTAGCATACGTTACTTTGAGTTACGTATGTTACCAGCATTCTACTCAATGTAATTCTTACACCAGAAGAATTTCGAGATATTTGGAATACGATATACATTCTTTGATATCAGAAGAACACATTCAGACCAAAACATTCCATCTGCTTAATCAATATTGTATATCAAACATTGCAGTTGTTGTAACAGTACTTACCGTAAGAGAAAATTAATCCTCATTCTCAAAGTTTAACACGTATTGACTTTCAAACTCAAATGTTCATAGTAGACGTTCATGTTGTATACCACATCATGCAGACAGAGAGCAAAAATACGCGGGAAATTATTATATCATTCCTTTTAATTAATTTCTCGGTAACGAATGTTACATCACGAATGTTACATCTTGACACGTTTGTCAAATTTCAGACCAACCAATGACTTCTGCAAAAGAAATGTTTATATTTTCATTCTCTGTACACTACGAGATTTTCATAAAAGAGGTAACATTTGCTCTGCAAATACGTTTTCATAAAAAGTTTATTGTATCGTATGTTACATTTCTAAAATCGAAATGCAAAATTTTGAGAATAATGATAACTTCTTCTCAATGCCACATCTAAATATCGCTTGATGAATATTTTCCCAAAGTTTTTGAATATTTTAGCGCCAAAATAGATCCAAAACATAAAGATAATACGAAATCTTTGTCCATACATTGGGTGTTTAATTGACCCTATGATCACATAATATAATCTGGCGACATGGAGTAATCTATACACCGCTGCTTAAAATCATACCCAAAGGGTGTTAAACTTTTGAATGAAAATTTAGGAAATACAAATGATATTAACGCAAAGAAAATTAAAAATCACGCTCTCAGATTTTTATATTTGCTTGTTCAATTTAAAAAATTGAGTCGGCGACAGTCACGTATGTTACAAAATTAGGGTATCTACGCTTCCTACCAAGTTTATAAGTAAAGAGGAAATAAAAAGTATACCATACCTAGGGAGGCTATGGGTCCATGAATGTATAGCACACAAAATATATGATTTGACATAGCTTATTTTTTAATAAAGTGCAGGCGACATCGATTGCACGCTTTTATTGACTTTGAGTGTTAAAAACCTTTACAATACGAGTCACTTGAGTGACTCGATTGATTTATTGCAATCGGTCCTTGTCGTGTATCCGTCATGCGTTAACAATGGAACATATATTCAACTTCTTCTCAGGTACATCTGGGTCAATCTTGATCAAAGAACAAGGTAATATGTGTCGCGTAAAGCCTAGGATCTGACAATCCAATGGTATATTTTATTTATGTATGTTTAAAGTAACAAATGAAACTTCTACGATGAAAACAATGACCTTATATATACAAAGCGTAATTTTTTTTTAACCCGACATCTTAGTATTGTAACATGTAGCGGTCACCCAGTCAAGTGCCGAACACGCTCGCCGTTGCTTAACTTGCGTGATCAAGAGAGACACTCTACCACATCACTAGAAAAGCTAGCTCTCTAGCGAGGCAGTATAAGTTCCCTCTTATATTGATCGCTACACTCCCCCCCCCCCCCCCCCCCCCCCCATTCGGGGAAGCTTCGTCCCGAAGCTTAGCGTGAGTCCTCTCTAAGTGTTTGACACCTGCTTAGTAACGGCACCCGCCGTTCCCGACGACAACCACCGTCGTCCCCGGACGAATCCACGTCCGTACCCAGAGCTCCGAAGAGACTACCTGAAGCAGGTCTCCCGCCAAACACCAGAGTCACTACGCTGCCACCAATTTGTAACGTGTAGCGATCACCCAACCAAGTGCTGAACACGCTCGCCGTTGCTTAATTTGCGTGATCAAGAGAGACACTCTACCACATCACTAGAAAAGCTAGCTCTCCAGCGAGGCAGTATAAGTTCCCTCTTATTCTGACCGCTACAGTATGTATGGGAGTTACACAGCTCATTCGCAATTTGTCATTAATTGTAAAATAGATTTACTGCGTTTGTTATGTATTTGGCATTGAGTTTAATTGTTTAAAAAATGAACATGAAGCAGATAGACAAAATAGATAATTTCACATAAATAATTGATACACCACTGATTAAAGCGGATTTTGTTGAAAGAAATGGTTCATTTCGTGAAGAAAGGGCGCACTCAATTTGCGAGGTTGATGTTTTCTCTTTACTGTGTGGAGTCATTAAAGTTCGAGTGGGCCACTGTTCGTGAGTAGCCAAATATTAACTAGTTCTTGGGGATGGAATTTCAAGGGTTAACGTCATTTTGAAAATATAAATCATATTACTAAAGCGGATATTGCAAAGAATTACTGGTTTGTGAGAACGTAAATTCATGGGTAAAAGGTATCCACGAAATTCACGAACATTGAGCCCCCACGAACAATTATCATTCCACAGTATCTCGTACTACTGCAGGTTGAAAAATCACCACTATAAAGTATACAACTATTAATATATTCTTGTTAGAGAAAAAGAGAGGCATGGCGTACATCCTGAATGTAGGCTATGCCTGTCCACTTCTAAAGAGAATATTGTTAATAGTGTGGATGCTTGTTTTTAACTGATGCCTATGTCGAATAATATGCCTTGTTTTTGTATCTCTTTTACATCTGTACTTTCTTGATTACATAAACAGACAAAAATAGTCATGAGTTCAATAACGTAGTACTAATCAGGCATGCATCATCATTTTTCAAAGGGACAGCCGAAAGATTAGAGTTGGAAGTTGGCGTTTCTAAAGTCTTGACAAGAAAAAAAAAAAAAGACTGCCCACAGTTTTTGCCCACTCTATAAAATCCTCAAGGGGGTGGGGGAGGGGGATATTCAACTATGACCTGCCTAAATTATTTTAATTAGAGGCATAAAATGAAAAACAGATGAGAAATGATCTGATGTAGTTTTTGTGATAGGCAAGTAGAATCGGGGGATCCCCCCACTTTTTCAAACTTTCTTCTCTGTTAATTACATATTTTTTCGCTGCTATGATCAATAGCTGTTCTGCGTTCGTTACCAGCGTAAATATAATGTAAACGCATAAACGATAACTTGTAATTTTATTTTCAGATTAATTTTTTATAGAAATAATTAACTTTCACACATAATACACACCACTAATTTAATGATGAAGGACAATCTTTAGGTTCTTGTAATTTATTCAGAATTTGAAAGCGTTCAGTGTTTGTGAATATATTTAATTAATATAAGGTAACTGATATTACATTAAAAATAAACGGATTTCCCTGAATGTCCTCTGTTGGATTAAAGACTTCACTATCAAATAATACGTCATTTTAATACTAGATGACTTTAGTTTAGATTCAGGATAGAAACTGTAAAAATTAAAGCAGTCTTAATAAAGATCTTCTGTATTCCTGGACATAGAGCAGACATACTGAGTATGAAGAAATTATATTGTTTTAATGAGAAAGGAAGCCTCTATCAAAATTGTAAATCTCATGATTCCCGGGGCAGGGTGTGACTCAAGGGGAGAGGTGCATGCTGAAATGCTTACAAAGTGAAAATATATTCAATATCTATATTTGTTTTTGGATTTTTTATTTCTAATTAATGAAAAGTAAACACATATTTTGAAGGACTGAAGTTATTTAACACGATTGTAAAGAATCTTTAACCAGTTTGCAGGATTGGTGATGGTGGGGGTGAGGTGGGTGGGGCTAAATGGTCAAAGTGTGTTAATGAATATGATGCTCAAAATCTACCTTTGGGTGTGTCTTAGTAATGCGTTGAGGAAAGATGGGGGGTGGGTGGGGGTGGGAAGATAGGTAAAATTTGGGAAATTTGTTTCGATTTATTAATCCGCTGACATGCATTAATATATTGTACACTGAATGCTATTGTACAAAGGTTATAAAACAGTCTACCATTTTCTAAAATATTTCATTCTTTGGGGGAGGGGGGCAGGATATGCAGATATGTCTTTCAGATAGGTCCATGTATGATCTTTACTACTAGGGTGATTGTTTAGGCCTGCAGGCCTCTTGTTCTCTATTACAGTATGTTAAAACAGAAAAAAACATTCCAATGTAAACATTCATTTATGTAATATATTTTATACAGCCACACAAGAAATGGACAAAACAGGAAGTAAAGGAAGTCGGGGAATATTTTGCAGATCGCTATAAATCAAAAACTCTCCCTGGAATGAAGGTATGCCTATTACTTATAGAGAGTAACAAAAAAGCTGGAGGAATACTTCGGAAAAGAAAATGGAACTTGGAGATCATCAACAAAAACATCCATCTAAAATGACCTGAAAAATTGAAATAATTGATTTGACAAGCAGTGTATTTTGAAGTAAATGTAACTTTGATAATATTGTCCTGTTATATGAACTTTCACGTATTACATGCCCATGTATTGAACATTGAAAGAAACAGAGTATCTTGCTAGAGTGTTTGTAAAACAAATCTGGGTCACATTTTAACCAAATGACTGTGCCATAATGTGGATACGAGAATTTCTTAATTAATTTTAGGGTGTGTATCATGTTTTTATTATACGTGAATATAAAGTAAAACAACTGCTTGTGCATTCATTTCAAAATAGAACTTTTAAACATTAACTGTATTTGTGTCTGTGTGATGAGAATTATGACAGTTTAAAAATCTGAGATCTTTTTACATGCCTTTACTTTGGTCTTGATTAAAGATTTGTATGTATGTTTTTTCAATTTAATATTATAGTATGTGCTTTGTTAGAAATTTCAAAGTTGATGATATTATGCAAATGTTTTGACCATGTTGAGATTTTCAAAGTTTATGTTCATAAATTCTTGTTTGAAAATCCTTTCAATTGTTGTTTTTTCACTTTCCCGATTGATGAAGATTTATAGTCCATTAAAATGGGAAGAAATGACAAACCTGTGATTATAAGAAATGAAACAGTCCTATATAACGAAAAAGCACACATAATTGTAAGTTAACTTATTTCCAAAAGGCTGTAAAGGTAATACTATTAATAACTTGGAAATGTCCTTGTCAGAATTGCATTGTTGGCTAAGATTGAACATTTGTGTATAAACCAATAACCCACAGACTTGTCCATGCTTTATTGGGTAAATCCCCATACTAACACCTATAAACCAATAACCCACACACTTGTCCATGCTTTATTGGGTAAATCCCCATACTAACACCCATAAACCAATAACCCACACACTTGTCCATGCTTTATTGGGTAAATCCCCATACTAACACCCATAAACCAATAACCCACACACTTGTCCATGCTTTATTGGGTAAATCCCCATACTAACACCCATAAACCAATAACCCACACACTTGTCCATGCTTTATTGGGTAAATCCCCATACTAACACCCATAAACCAATAACCCACACACTTGTCCATGCTTTATTGGGTAAATCCCCATACTAACACCCGTAAACCAATAACCCACACACTTGTCCATGCTTTATTGGGTAAATCCCCATACTAACACCCATAAACCAATAACCCACACACTTGTCCATGCTTTATTGGGTAAATCCCCATACTAACACCCATAAACCAATAACCCACAGACTTGTCCATGCTTTATTGGGTAAATCCCCATACTAACATCTATAAACCAATAACCCACAGACTTGTCCATGCTTTATTGGGTAAATCCCCATACTAACACCTATAAACCAATAACTCACAGACTTGTCCATGCTTTATTGGGTAAATCCCCATACTAACACTTATAAACCAATAACCCACAGACTTGCCCATGCTTATTTGGGTAAATCCCTGTACTAGTACATGTTCATGCTTTGTTGGGTATAACCTTACATCTGTCACCCAGTAAATCACAGACTTGTCCATGCTTTATTGGGTAAATCCCTGTACTCGCATCTGTAACCAAACAAATCACACATTCGTTCATGCTTTGTTGGGTATTACTCTACATCTATCATCCAACAAGTCACAGCATTGTCCATGCTTTATTGGGTATTCTCTGTACTAGTTCATGTTTATGCTTTGTTGGGTATTCTCTGTACTAGTACATGTTCATGCTTTGTTAGGTATAACCTTACATCTGTCACCCAGTAAATCACAGACTTGTCCATGCTTTATTGGGTAAATCCCTGTACTCGCATCTGTAACCAAACAAATCACACATTCGTTCATGCTTTGTTGGGTATTACTCTACATTTATCATCCAACAAGTCACAGCATTGTCCATGCTTTGTTGGGTATTCTCTGTACTAGTACATGTTCATGCTTTGTTGGGTATTTTCTGTACTAGTACATGTTCATGCTTTATTGGGTATTCTCTGTACTAGTACATGTTCATGCTTTATTGGGTATTCTCTGTACTAGTACATGTTCATGCTTTGTTGGGTATTCTCTGTACTAGTACATGTTCATGCTTTGTTTGGTATTCTCTGTACTAGTACATGTTCATGCTTTGTTGGGTATTCTCTGTACTAGTACATGTTCATGCTTTGTTTGGTATTCTCTGTACTAGTACATGTTCATGCTTTGTTGGGTATTACCCTGCATATATCACCTAGTAAGTCACATGCCAATATAATGATAACTTAAAGAAATTGCCATCTTTAAAATATGCTTTATGAATTATTCTAAAATTTCAGAATTTTGAATAAAAAAATTAGAATATCATTTCAGAAATATGATTGTACACGGACACAGTAATTCTAAAAAAGTACATGTATACCCAAGAGGACAGTGGGTATTATTTGATACCCAATAGGGTGAATAGATTTCTAACCCAACAAAATTGTCTTCTCGTGTGAAACACTTTCAAGTACCCAATAATGAGTTGGACATGAAGCACCCAATGCATGTCTAAATGTGTGTTCGGCTGTCTGTAAACTTTTTACATTTTCGACTTCATCTCCAGAACCACTGGGCCAATTTCAACCAAACTTGGCCAATGGCATCCTTGGGTAAAGGCTTTCACGTTTGTTCAAATAAAGGACCATGTCTCTTTCAAAGGGGAGATAATTACAAAAATGCAAAAATTGGGTGGGGTCATTTAAAAATCATTTTCTCAAGAACTACTGGGCCAGAAAAGCTGATATTTACATGAAAGCTTTCTGGCATAGTGCAAATTCAAGTTTATAAAATCATGGTCCCCGGGGATTGGATGGGGTCATAATAGGGGATCAAAGTTTTACATACAAATATATAGGGAAAATCTTTAAAAATCTTCTTCTCAAGAACCACTGAGCCAGAAAAGCTGATATTTCCATGAAAGCTTCCTGACATAGTGCAGATTCAAGTTTGTTAAAATCATGGCCCCCGGGGGTTGGATGGGGCCACAAGGGGGGATCAAAGTTTTGCATACAAATATATAGGGAAATCTTTAAAAATCTTCTTCTCAAAAACTACTGGACCAGGAAAGTGGTTTGCATGAAAGCTTCTAACATAGTGCAGATTGAAGTTTGTTAAAATCATGGCCCCCGAGGATAGGATGGGGTCACAATAGGGGATCAAAATTTTACATATAAATATATAGGAAAAATCATTAAAAATCTTCTGAAAAATCACTGGGCCAGAAAAGTTTACATTCACATGACAGCTTCCTGACATAATCCACATTTCAATTTTGAAAAAATCATGGCCCCCGGGAGTAGGTTGGGGCCACAATAGGGATCAAAGTTTTAGATGTGTCACAAAGGTCCTCCCTGTAACGACACTGGTTTCATAACGTCAATAAGCCTGTAGTACTATTTACATATTTAATTACAAATCTACATATATACAAGGACCCGTTCACAAGTATATGAAGTTCACAATCCGAAAATCACATGCTTTCACCTTCACCGTTAAACTCGATCTCCTCTTTCTCACGAGGTACCTCCTAATTAAATCCACTTACACAAGACCTTTTCTCAAGCAAAATACATAAATGTATCAACTCTTACTTTCATCTCTCAAACTTCGATCATTCAACAGAAACAGAAAGCATTCAAACCAATTAACTCAGAAACCCCTGACATTCACTCTCCTCTCTAAATAACTCACACAACACCCCTGGGAAAAGGCTAGGCGACCAGCGCCTTGCACCTGTTGCTTCAAACACACACACAATCTCTCTATTCCACGATAATTAATTGACAAAGAGATATAGCTCTATTACACACGTGAATATATAGGAAAAATCTTTAAATATGAGCCAAGGTGACTCAGGTGAGCGATGTGGCCCATAGGCATCTTGTTATATTGAGCATGCATGTGCATCTCTTAAGAAGACATTTCCTTTGATACCAAATTTGTTCACCTTGTGACCTTGAAATTGACCCCTTGACATACTTTGAAAATCATTCACTGAAATGAGTTCCACTTTGTTGTAATCCGATTCACAAACACATCTTGTATTCTGTAGCGATTATCACTGTCATGATCGTGTGCAGGATTGGACAAAACAAGATGGCAGACGGCAGTTCCAAACAAAGGTGGGCTCTTAAAACTCTTCATTTTACCGACTTATTAGACGACGAATTTATGAATTTCAAACACTGCCTGGCAAGGGAGGCATCATTAAGTTGATTGGTTGTTGGAATTCTTACTCATGTATACGTGGAATTCTTACTCATGTACACGTACAACTCTAAATTCATTATTCACCGGCAGTGGTGACGTCTCCATATGAGTAAAATATTTTCGAGGGGGACGTTAAACAATATTCAATCAATCTAAATTCATTGATCGAAGTTGACGATGTTGTCACGATAGAACTCGAAGCGGGCGAAGATGTTTCTAATCATGTTTTCATGCATTTTAAGAAAGATACTTTCGTAAAATAGACTCTGCACATATCTTTTGATGAAAACTTGAACCAGTGTATGCGATTTGTCCCTTAAATTGCCTTGGTTAAATAGATATCTTGACTTGAACATTTGCTAATGTGCAGGATTGGACTATGGTCGTTTCCACGATAAACGTGCCGGATTGGACCTACTGCAATTGGTTGTCGTCCGTCGCCGTGCGTCGTGCGTTAACAATTGAACATTTTAAACTTCTTCTTAATAACTACCAGTCCAATTCTTTTCAAATTTGATATGAAGTATCATTGGGACAAGGGGGACATAAATTGTAAATTTCAGGACTCCAGCACCCCTGGGGCCTTAGGGGCGGGGCAAAAACTGCCCAAAATTGACCAATTTTCAAAAATCTTCTCCTAAAGAACCACACACATGTAAGAAAAACTAAATGCACAGTGATGTAGAGCAGGAAGCCCTCTACCAAAATTGTAAATTTCATGATCCCTGGGGTAGGGGTTCTGACCCCAGGGCGGGGCCAAACTTGTTATATAGTGTTTTTGTGTAAAACGCTTAAATAACATCTTCTTTAGTGCTATTGATACAAAATTGAAAGTAAATAGATATTTAGAAAGAACAGGTAGTCCTTTACCAAGATTGTAAATTTGATGATCCCAGGGGTAGGGGTTTTGGTATCAGGGTGAGGCCAAAATGGTCATTATTAAATGTGTGAACAATAGACATTTTTAACTTTTTCTTGATAACTATCATTCCAATTCTTTTCAAATTTAGTATGAAACATATTTGGAACAAAGGGAACATAAATTGTAAATTTCAGGATTCCTGCACCCCTGGGGCCTTAGGGGCAGGGCAAAAACTGCCCCAAAATGACAAATTTTCAAAAAAATTCTTCTCAAGAACCACACACATGAATGAAAAACTAAATGCATAGTGATGTAGAGCAGACTAGCCTAATGATGTCAGAGGAGAGTGAAAGAAAAAGCGACAGAGATTCGGGTTTCCCTGAAAGTAGGCAAACAACCCCGGATGATGAGCTTTATGAAAAACCTAAATCTGTTAGGATGACCATCGCTCTGCCCCTGAGAGAGTAGTATTAACAATATACAATCACTCCAATCAATTTAGAACTTTATTTCGTTGGAGGTGTTGCATAAAGTGTGGTAAAAAGCTGTAAAAGTACAAAGAAGTTACATTTTGGAATTATACTCATAAAAAGGGGCCATACATTTAAAAAAAAAAATCACGAGAAATTAATGATGACACAAAATTTCGTTCCAAAGTTTTTTCTACTAAAGATTGATTGATTAATTGAATATTGTCCCGCTCGAGAATATTTCACTCATATGGAGATGATTTCATCACTGCCGGTGAAGGGCTGCAAAATTTAAGCCTTTGCTCGGTGCTTATGGCCATTGAGCAGGGAGGGTTCTTTATCGTGCCACACCTGCTGCGACACGGGACCTCGGTTTTTGTGGTCTCATCCGAAGGACCACCCCATTTAGTCGCCCTTACGACATGCAAGGGGGTACTGAGGACCCATTCTAACCCGGATCCCCACGGGACTCTACTAAAGAAGAGGCTAACTTACAATGATACTTATAAAAAAAATTACGTTAACTTTATCTTCACCTACATATAGAATTCTCATTAAACTGCAAATATTACGAAATCATTAATAACTGCACAAAGCCTAATATGAAAATTACAGGAAATAACAACTACAATATTCCACTCAAGAAATATAGACCATATCTGTAAAGTACGAATTAATGTAAAATATCTTGACACAATGAAACTGACCTTGGCAATATTATAATAACCTTTACACATCATCATAAACAATTTTGCAGATGCACAAACACCAGGTATAAATCCTTACACTGTGATCGGCCACAAATACAAGAGATGCCATCCTTGGGTTAAATGCTGTCTGACGTGTTTCATGCCGATTGTTAGGTTGTTCTTGGCACACTGATTTTGACTACGGAGTACTCCATTTACCTGATCAAGGCATAGGGCTCACGGCGGGTGTGACCGGTCGACAGGGGATGCTTACTCCTCCTCGACACCCGATCTCACCCCAGTTATGTTCAGGGGACCGTGTTTACCCAACTCTTTATTTTGGATTCCTTACATGAGTTATGAGATTGATCACTGTGCGTTATCTTCACCTATCATGTTGAAGAACACAGCACAGGAGTCGGCAGTTTTATCTGTTCGCATTGATAGTATATTAGGGCTTGACATCTAACAATTGCTCGCTTGATTTGCCAAATTCTTTTATGTGCATAGCTGGCAAGCGGTAAAAATTGTCCTTTGAAAAGAAAATAGGTTGTTGCCAATATCACTAATCCTCCGTGTAGTGAAATCATTACCATGTGTGTTGTTGTTGCACCTGTCTATGAGAAAGTGCTGGACCTGAGTGTCATTGAAGCGTCAGCTCGTTTCATAGAACCAGATCGGGGTTTGGTAGCCAGAACATTGACCAGAGGTAGCAAAGTCACTCCTGCCAGAATTATGAATTTATCTACAGAAACAACGTTTGTATAAAGGGTGCATGCGTTGCTACCCTGTCAGCTGTCGACAATGTGTATGGAAATAACAGTCACATTAAAAAGATTGGAGAACTGACTACTTATCTACAAGACTGGTATCAGCGGTCAGTCAAAGAGTTGATCACAGAGAATCTCATAATAACTACAAAATCCTAAAAATTATCTTGACTTTGAAACATTTGAGAGCACTTGCCAATTCTGAACAGCAGCAATTTTATCAGGATGTGTAGCAATCTCTCTTTCAGACACAACGTGTCCTAAGTAATCAGCTTTTGTCGAAAATAAAGTGCACTTTCGAGCCTTGACCTTTAATTCAGCAGCTAATAATCAATCAAACACCTGTGTAAGATTTGCCAACATAGCCAGGCCACAGCATGAACTGACAAAAAGGGTACTAATTTTAGATGGTCTGGCGAATGTAAGGCATCATTTGACAGCCTTCGAAAAAAGTTATAAACAACTCCTGTCTTGGCTCAATTTCGATCAGAGGTTCACCTTGGATTCTGATGCCAGTCAATATACAATCACCACAGTACACTCGCAGATAAAAAATGCTCTTGAACGACCAATTGCTTTTGCCAGCAGAAGCCTTAAGTTTCCAAATCAGAAAGAAAGTATTGTGTTGCTCAAAAGGTTCTGGCTGTTGCACAAGTAGTTTAGACATTACTGATGCGGCAGACAATTCATGGTAAGGACATACCCTATTTGGTCTAATGGAGTTTAAAGACTTTGAAGGATAGCTCGCCCAGCATCTTCCCAAGTCAAGGGTTTCTGATCCGCTCCACATAAACATGTGGAGTGGAGCGGATCAGAAACCCTTGACTTGGGAAGATGTTCGCCCGGTGGATGGATTTTGTATCCATCTATGATTTAAAAATTGAACATCAGTCAGGTAAACTATATGGCACTGCTGATGGTCTGAAAAGGGTGTCATTTAAAGGGAAAGGCAACCCTAACCACATTGTTGTTTTTATGAATAAAGTATTACTTACTGATATCGTGAATGACAGTCTTAAACACCAAAAATCCTTGCTTAACGATTAAATCAATGTTAATTTATCATATATTCTAAATTACTCGCCGCTAAGAGAGCGGCCATTGAATTTTAATTGATGACGTCACACCGTCGGTTCCGGTTTATTTCATCAGCAGCACTTTAAACATGACAAGTCACGAACAGTTAAGTTTGGAGCCGTATTGATTTGAGCCCGTTCTTTCGCAAGATGCAGTTGAGAAAAGAAGACGTTCAGTGCAGTCGCTCACCAAGCAGACGGTACACGTTTCTTCATACAAATGTCCCAAACGAACCTCATCTTGTCATTACGCAGATGATGGATCCACAGTTTACATAGTCTTTTCTTTTCAGATTCAGATGACTTGGTTGGATTAAGAATTTCGGGAAAAAAAATCACATCCCCCCTTTGCATTAGTGCATTTAACAAACTGACAGGAAGCATTAACTTATTTATTCGTAAAATCTACCATATCACATGCACATTTTAGAATCTCATCAAAACCGGAACAGACGTCAAAATTATTGATTTTAGTGGTTTTGAATACAAAAGAATTCCACGTCATGGCAGCCTCTATAGATGGCGGGAGTTTTAATTTCTAACGTTTTCAAATTAGTATTGAAGATTATCTAGACCGTATATCAACAGAATAGTACGACAGATTTGTATTATATAATCAATCCTATCATTTATCATGTAAAAAAAATTGTGTTGCCTTCCCCTTTAAACACTGCAAAATCAACCATGATGAGACCACTCACCAAAAAATGTTCACAAGCTTGAGGTTGAAGACACGTTGAACTTCAGAACCCTTTTAACTGTCTTCCGGATGAAGTTAAGAAGATCCAAAAGGTAAAAGATAGAATACTATATAGAAGATGAACTGATCTTGTTACAAAACAGGACAACGTACCAAATCAGGAGCAACGAAACTTTTTGATATATTATCATGATTCATGGACAACAGGCCATATTGGTATTCATAAGACACTCGCCGGAATCCGTCAATCTTATTATTGACCAGGTCTTCAGAGAGATGTTCATTTTTGTTTTGCCGGATGTGAAGTGTGCAAGGTAAAAGCACCAAGGCAAACCAACAAAGCTCCGATGCATTTAATCTTCACGGGGTATCCAATGGAAAGGCTGGCAAGTGATCTGTTATGCAAACTACTAATGGCATACAATGGGAATAAATATATACTTGTGGTGGCATACTACTTTAAAAAGTGCCAAACATGGAAGCAGGAACAGTTGCGACAAAGATTGTTGAAGAAGTTGTTTCAAGGTTTGGAGTACCAGCTGTGATACATTCTGACCAGGGTCCACAGTACGAAAGCAAACTTTTCCAGGAAATATGCACAGTGTTGGACATACAAAAAAACCCACACCACTCTGTACCACCCTCAGTCAGACGGAATGGTAGAGCGGTTCAACAGAACGTTAACAACAATGCTTAGTGGCTTTGTTAATGAACACCATACTGGCTGGGATGTCCATCTTCCTTTCATAATGACGGCATATCGAAGTTCGGTGCACGAAACCCCAGGGATGACACTGAATGTGATGATGTTTGGGCGAGAGGTGTCAACACAACTATATTTGATGTATGAGATGCCTCTATCATTTAAAGAGGTGCCCAACAAAAAATGGTCCTGGTAATTTACAAGAACGCCTAGAAAATGCTCATACGGACAAGAATGAATCAGGCGATGGTCAGGCAAAAAATATTGCCACCATATGAAATTGAAATGGCATCATTTTGAAGTGGGTGAAAATGTTTATATTTACTTCCCAAAAAGAAAGTCAGGCACATCATCCAAGTTTACACGTAATTGGCGGGGTCCATTCAAGGTTGTCAAAAGAATACAAAGTAATATCTGCCTTGACATATCATGTTAATTGTGGTCCGTGAGGATCTGATCAAGCTATCCATGTTAACAGAATGAGCAAAAAGCGCAAATTGTGTCAGGGGAAAACGATGAACTGTTGACAACATTTGAAACTCCTGAGGGCTCTGGTCCTACAATTAGTGATGTTGATTCATACATTAATGAAGAACTACCAGTAACCCACCACTCTAGAAGAGATCCTAAACCTCCTAGTTGTTTGCATGATTATGAGGCGGATTTGTGATTTGCTTTGTGATATACATTTTAAAAAATAGTAATAAGACGCTGATGTCAATGTTGTCTCCAAAGAAAAGATAATTTACAATTGACATGCCCAGGTCTTCTCAATCAAAACTATTGTAGAAGATATCTACAGATAGTGTTCACCCATTTTGAATTTTATTTGCCACTCATTTGGCCACGCATCTTCAATGTCAATTCGCCTTATGAAATTATTTGTTGATTTATTGATTTTGCCCTAGTTTTATGAAAAGGTCAAAGATACATTTTTAAGCCTAGATAATGATTAATTTTATCATGTGATTAAACTTTAAACACTATTTTATTAAAATAGGATTGGGCATTTATAGAGTCACACTGTAACTTTAATTCAAAACTTTTAGAGGAAAAAAAGGTTGAACTTGAAAATCTAAGTTCACATTATTAGGCTAAATGGATAGAAGAAGGGGAATTCTAGCAAATATTTTTGTTCTTTAAAATCTTGTAATTTTAAAAAAAAACAACAAAACTATCGAAAAGTTAGAAACACAAAATGATCAGGTTATATATGATGATTCAGACATTCTCCATCATGTCAAGAGTCTTTTATGAAACTCTTTACACATGTAAATATTCAGATCTCTTGTATGTAAATTTGGAAGATATCATAAAAACCTCGGACATTCCAACGTTAGACAAGACAGCTACAAACTCTCTGAATGAAACGATATCTGATAGTGAAATATATACAGTTCTGAAAAATAATAAATCACCATTAAGCCATGGTTTCACTGTGGAGGGTTTTGTAAGGGCCATAAAAACCACATTGTATCGGCTATCAATCATATTTTCAAGAAAAAGGAGCTCCCTACCTCGCAAAGACTGCTTGCCGAAACGTGATAAACATAGACAATTTCTGAAAAACTGGCATCCAATGTGATTTAATATGTGTACGGTGTGACCGTTGGATCGAGCAAAGCATGCAATGGTCATTGGCATGTCCCAAGTGATCATCATAATTCTGTTAAGTACGAGAAATCATAATTCATTTAAAAATGTATTTTATTTATGAAATTCCCCTTGCGCTAAACGACCAGTAACATCTAAATATGAGAGGGGGACATATGAGGATAGATAAAGGATCCGCCTATTCATTTAACGCAGGGAATATAACGGCAGCAGACGTAAACCGTGTATTGTGATGTCACATTTAGCCTCGACTTTTTTCTCTCTCGCAAATCAAGCAATTATAAACAACAAAACACCACGTTTGCAATTTAAAAGACAGTTAAAACTAAACAAACCTAACCAACAAATTCAAGGTGGTAAAAACGTAAGCGTAAATTATATATATATATATATATATATATATATATATATATATATATATACATATAATTTTTATATATATATATATATATATATATATATATATATATATATATATTCATATGGAATTCAAAGATTGACTAGGTCAAGAGACAAATTGTCACTCAAGATTACTTAGAAGGTGGCATAAAACTGGTTGATGTGAAAAAGGTTTTGATATCTTTAAATGTTCCTAGATTAAGAGTGTTGAGGTTAACCACAGGGGTTAAGCCCACTTTGGGCCCGAACTCTGTGCTACCATAAATAAAGGGGTCTAACTCTGATCCAGATAAACAAAAACTACCCACTCGCTTCAAATGCCTAAAAATCAGAAACTAGATTAACAAAACGTCCCAAACCATGGGTATATATTTTTTCGCAGTCCATGGCAACGGGGTGGTTAAAACTGTTACTAGGTTTTGGAGATGAATATGAATATACTGTTATAAATCATAGCAATGACTTTTGGCGTAATTTTTTTTCCATTATGGTTACCAATGGTGGAGGCCAGTGGATCCGGATTAGAATAGGTCCTCATGATCAGTAACCCTTAGAGACCGGTCAATATTTATTGGGGGTTGGGACCGGTGCATTCCATTTTTAAAAAAAAACCTGTGTCCTATTTTCTAAAAATACAAAAAAGTTGCTGTCCTATATCAGATGTGTAATTAAAAAGTGTGTGTCCTATCTGATAAATATATGTATGAATAAACACCAAAACAATCTCTTAAATCTTTTTAAAATATCTTGAGTTTTTCACAATTGTCTCTCCAGTTTTATCAGCTGAGGGATTCAAGCTCCCAGAAACTTTTGTTTACTTTTGTTATGTTTGTTCGGTAAGTCTAGTGATTTTAAAAGTTACAAATCTCATTATTTTCATCTAATAAATAATCTAGTTCTTTTTGTTAAATTGTTGTTTAAAGCACTACATTTTGCATATTTTTAAATTACTGTTTTACTGAGTTGTTGTCTCATGTACTTACAAGTATTTTTCACATCTCACCATTGCAATACAAAATAGAGAGTTGAGCAAACACGGATCCCTGGATATACCAGAGGTGGGATCACATGCCTAGGAGGAGTAATCACCCCCTGTCGACCGGTCACACCCTCCGTAAGTCCTATATCTTGATCAGGTAAACGGAGTTATCCGTAGTCAAAATCAGTGTGCCTAGAACGGCCTAACACTTGTAATGAAACAATCCAGACAGCATTTGACCCAATGATAGGTTGTAATGACAAACTATCAAATTATTAAAGATGTATTTAGACTTTTGGTCTGTATCTTTCAAGTTATGACCAACATGATATACCGTTTTTATTTTCTTTGATTGAAAATCCATACTCCATGCAAAACTTACATGTAATGTTTGCAATTTTATTTACAGCTGAGTACTTTTGTAATTTTAATTACATGTTTTAATATCAAAGAATTTCAAAGGTCCAGTATTTCATTGCAAATTGTCTCTAGTATATTCTAATTCAACTTGGACGTGAAATAAAGCATGCACACAATTCAGTATTATTGTTTAAAAGATAGTTGAATAAAAAGTTTTAAATACTTCATTAAAAAAATTGTTCATTGATACATTTGCAAATATATATATATATATATATATATATATATATATATATATATATATATAATTATATATATAGCTATATTGACCGGTCCCTTACTTGTAAGAATCGACTAAATGTGGCGATCCTTCGGATGAGCCAGCAAAATCCGAGGCCCCGTGTCACAGCTGGTGTGGCACTATAAAGATCCATCCTTGCTATAAGGCCGTAAGTGCTGAGCATAGGCCTAAATTTCACCGGCAATGGTGATGTCTCCATATGAGTAAAATATTCTTGAATGGAATATAGAGGGGGGGGGGAGCTCCGTGGCCGAGTGGTTAGAGCATCGCGCTCAAAATCACAAGGTCTCTCACCTCTTGTCGGCGCGGGTTCGAATCACGTATCCCAGTTTAATTGTGGGAGGTCGGTGGTCTCTTCCCAGGTACATTATTTCTGGGTTCTCTCTTCAACCAATAAGAACTGGGCGCCACCAGATAACTAAAAATTGTAAAGTGTGGCGGAAAACATCAATCAATCAATCAATACAACCTACCAACCAATGGTGCGAGCATTGGATGATAAATTTTCCATGCAAAAATTCATCTCTGTCCAAATGTGGCGTGATACAAAAAAAATTGTGTTGGTAATAAACGCATTTATGTTGGGAATGGTATCAATATGGTGTGGAAGTAATTATGAGACATTTAAGATGAAATGAAGATGGAAATGTTTTATTGCTACAAGATTTTTCACCTAAACTGTGTATACATGTCATGTCTAAATAATCTTGACAACCAAAACATTTTGTCACATTTTAGTTACAAAATGTCTAACAAAGCAATAACATTAGATCCTGGGGATGGGTTGGCTAGAACAGGAAATGAATATGTGGATGTACAACTAGGAACAAGTGCTTCAGTATTGAGGCCAAACATTTTAGAGGCCCAATTTGAGGCGACACCCACTTTCAATTTTGAGGCCAGGCCAGGCCCATGCCAGGTTTTATAGAATGCCCCGTACCAGCACGAACAAGGTCGTTTCCGGTACTTTGTATTTACTCTATGTTTATAATGTTTGTTAAGGTAACGCCATATTCGCAGTTTTATCTGATACAAGTTTAAAAAGTGTATTTATTTCTATTTATTAGAGTTAAAACTAACAAATTATCAAATAAAATGTATAGGTCATCACACTTTTTAAGTTATGAGACATACATATATAAAATCATATATCACCGTCAGAAAATTGCAATTTTCCTTATCAAAATTTCATAATAACTGGTTATGACGATAGCATAGCATTCAAAACAATTTCATGAAACATTGTCTTCACAAACATATACAAAATGTCTGTAAAAAAAAAAATAAAGGAAACATATTGCATAATAGATTTGATAACGAAATCAAAGAAAACAGAGTTATTGCCCTTGGATTAGATATTTTTAAACTTATCATTGATTATTCATCTATAATTTAGACTTTTGAAATAGTTTTTTAAACAAGATTTTTTACTAGAAGTATTGGAAAAGACTCCAACAAAATCTAGTAATTTCAACTTTGACATTGTTAGGAAATTTGCATTGCATGACAATACTTTAAATCACTAAATGAAATTTAAAATTCAAGTTGCTATTGTTAACTCAAGTCTAAGTATATTTAGTGAAAACTACATGTATAAAGAACCAATACCTGGTCTGGTCGTATTACATGTACATGACTGTACTATCAATTAAACGTATCATAATAGTTTCTTTCTTTTGATGCAGCAATATATTCGTCATCAGGTGCATAAACTACTGTCTGCTGATAACGAAGAAAATAAGCGAACAATGAATCCACTTCTTATCAAGTGGAGCTTACGATAATCACTCAACAGTAGGTTCTTGATGTGTCACCCAGCCATCTTAAACTGACAAAATGACAGTTACGTTAACGTGTGTCTGTTGGAGATGGATATAAATACCCATTCACGGACACAGGGCAATTTACTTTCTGTCAAAATCTTATCCTTTGTGATTAGCCCTATATTGTACGTTAACCTTGACGTTCTGATCAATCCTTCTGGAGCCCATTCTATGTGATCATGAGTGTTTGCTAGTAAAGGTTCTTGAAAACAGGATTGTAGAAAATCGTCACCTTTTGAGAAGAAACCTTTCTATATACCGTACGAAAATGTCAAACGAAAAGAACAATAACATTGCAGTTCAGGAAAAGAAAAGTTTTCTGCAAAAGGAATTGGACGATTTGAGGTCAGTGGACCTCTTGAGAGCATCACTTGCTGAATTTCTTGGAGTAATGCTCCTGGTAATGTATGCAGTGGGAGCTGGACTGTACCACGAAACCCTGGGAACAAAACCAAGCAGTGTTCATGTCGCCATGGAAGCAGGATTCTTCATTGCTGTAATAATAACGACCTTGAGCACTGTCAGTGGTGGTCATGTAAATCCCGCCATTAGTGTAGGTTTCCTAGTGACAAATGGCATCACTGTGTCCCGATTCATGCTCTATGTGTGCTTCCAAGTACTTGGTGCTATTGCTGGAATGGGCATCATGAGCTTAGTATCGCCTGTAGAAATGCAGCACGGAAGCTTTGGTGTGATATTGCCCGGTCCAAACGTCACTGACGTACAGGCGTTCGTTTGTGAAGTTTACATCACGTTCCTGTTGAACTTTGCGACCTTCTCCTTTCTAGATTCCGGAAGAGCAGATATGGCGGGTTCTGTTCCGTTTATCATCGGTATAACAGTCATCATAAATATTTTCGCAACGGTTGGTAACATTTCCTCTTTTTTAAGTCTAGTTTTGCTCGTTTTCTTGATACTTTATTTTAGTTCATACACTTCAGAGATGGAGAAGGAGTTATATTCAATGAATCTGATGAAATGGTAGTAGGGTTGAAAATACCGATAAATTCTTGCCGTTTGCTGCTTTCAAACCATCACTGGATCGTCATACATATCATTCAATTTTCTTTATCGTTTACTTAAGAAATAAACATCGCTTTTTAGCTGTTCATGGTCAACATGAACGGATTTAGATTTGAGGCAAATTCTTTGAATCGCGCTAGCGATTCACAGAGAATTTGCCTCGAATCCAAATTCGTTCATATTGACCATGAACAGCTCAAAAGTGATGTTCATTTCTTATATTTATATTCATTTACTATAACACCGTTTGTTTATATTGCTTCTGCTTTGTTGCATAAAACGAACTCCTAGCCTCTGTCACAGTAGTTATTGTGACGTACGTCAACACATAGACATGACGTCAAAATCGTCTCACCCTGCCTTTTATCAACATTGCAAGGTGCACTGTATTGTGGAGGTAGGAGACCGCAAGATTGGGATGATAATCCACGTAAGTTTACAATCTTAATCCAGAGGTGTCACTTGCGAGATCTTTGTAACAGATGTTGTTGTATTTTTTCAAATCATTACGCGCCCTCAGTCGCGTGCTTTAAGCTAGTTCATAATCCGTTCATAGTCAATGTGAACGGATTGTGTCGCGCGCTGAAATTGGTTGGTTCATAGAGGAAAATGCGATTTGTATTATAAATATTTAAGAAATGAACATCACTTTTGAGCTGTTCATGGTCAGTATGAACGGATTTGGATTTGAGGCAAATTCTGTGAATCCGTTCATATTGACCATTAACAGCTCAAAAGTGATGTTCATTTTTAGCTCACCTGAGCTGAAAGCTCAAGTGAGCTTTTCTGATCGCTTTTTGTCCGTCGTCTGTCTGTCTGTCTGTTAAACTTTTCACATTTTCGACTTCTTCTCCAGAACCACTGGGCCAATTTCAACCAAACATGACCAAAAACATCCTTGGGTGAAGGGCTTTCAAGTTTGTTCAAATGAAGGGCCATG
>NC_079172.1:46492599-46610099 GCF_947568905.1 Ostrea edulis
CTTAAGATCAATTATAATTTTATAATTTTCTTTCAATATCAACCCAGGTTCATTTCGCCCCTGGCAGGCCAACCTGCACCACCAGGGGTGATCAACGGCACCAAATGTAGTATAAGAGAGAGAGAGAGAGAAGAAAATCTTTGGCTGGACCGGGAATCGAACCCGGGACCCCTGCATTACTAGTCAGGTGCTCTAACCACTGAGCTATCCAGGCCGATATCCACGGTCCGTATAACCCTAATTACTACAATTACAACTCACGGTGCTTTGAGCTCGCGATCAAGAGATTTCATGTTACGGAAGCACATGCCAAGAACACATGTAACCCACATATCGGTTCACAAACACCAGAGATATTGCAGAGTTGCTGAAAATTGTGCACAGGTCGCGGCGCTTTAAGCTCTCATTCCAGAATTCTCATTTTTGGGGACACATGTCAGAGGGTCATTTGTAATCTACATACAAAATGTCAGCCCAATAGCTTGAATAGGTTGACAAATACCAGAGATATAAGTGCAGACAGACAGACAGACAAACAGACCAAGTGAAACCTATGTACCCCCTTCCCCCATATAAGGGGGGTTACAATAAAATAACTTCTGTGTAATCTATCCTTAAAACGTCAATAAAATATTGACGGGCGACGATTTGGGGTATACTATATTACATCCCAAATCGTCGTCGCTCCTAATGATAGTGAAATCTTGTCCCAGATCGTCGTCGGGGCGACGATTTTGGATGCCGGGCAACGATTTGGGGTGAAATGTCATCCCAAATCGTCACCGGCGACGATTTGGGATGGGGCGATGATTTAGGGTGTAACAAGGCCTAGTTGTCAATGATACATCGTATCATAATTTAGGTCTATCTAACTTATCCAAAAAAAATTTAATAATAATTTCACTGTTTATTTTAGAAAAGCAAAAACACTAATTACAGTTGCTTAAAGAAATAGCATTGCCAAATAGTGTAAACATTATTTACTCGCAAATGCAGATTTCATACTCGCTTTCCTCGCTACATTTGGGTCGCTATTTGTATGCACTGGTGGCTAAAAGATACAAGACTCGGGAAATTTGTCAACATCGATATAAATGTTATCCATGGTAGATAAATTAGGCCCCTAAAACCCGAGTTTTTAAAAATATCTAACACTACTTTTACAACAAGTTGAACGACGAAGGTCGGATATGACGTCACTGTACCACGTCACTACCTATCTAATTAACAAGGCTTTTTGGAATCAGGGCTTAGATTTAAAGACCCATCTCATGACCGTACGGTTGGTGAAAATGTAGGCGGAGCCTAATCTAAACAGATGTTATTTACCTGGAGTGGCCAGGGTCTTCCAAGGTGTTAATTGGTATATCCCATTGCACCCAAAGAAATACACAGAGACAGAACATGGTAGAAATCTACCTGTCCCTGCTTTTTAAAAAATATACACAGGACCTGTCTCAGGGACCTCTGCAGAGTTTCCATGGTTATAGTGTTTGAATAATGGTTATATTCCTAAGGGTAGCTGACACACAGTCTATACCCACCCTCTTTTTCTCTCTCTCTTACTCTCAGTCATTGACTCAATGAATAATTTCTGTTATAAATATAGAGGTATCATAAATTGATGACAAATTATTTCAATAATTAAGTTACAAATTTTAGAAATTATTGTGCAAATTATTGTTTGATTTCTGATTGTGTAATTTATAATACATGTATGTAGAGCGAAAAAAACTACAATTATATTGAAATTGCATTGTTCAGGGGTCTTTTTAAAAACAATTGAATTACTAGAAAATAGCAGTTGTGGACAAATCACTGTTATCAAAACTCAGGTATACTGGGCTTCCTCAAGATCTAAAGAATGTATGTAGGTACTGGCTGTTATTGTTATCAAAACACCTCTCTGGGGTAGCTCCAGACCTCAGTGACTGCAGATGTCACTCCGCCTGAGATCTATTGTTAAATGTTTGATTGACAAGCACCCTACAATTTGTGGGTGTTAACTTAGAATTGGGTCTTTAAGTCCGTATTGTGGCTAATTATCGCAATACTTCGGCGAACGAACTATTACAATTAATTTCTATAAGCATAAGAAAGACAAAATGCACATAATTCTGTATGCTTTGAAAATACGGGATGTGTCCTTTCAGGTATAATAAAACATATTTGAATAGAATAGTACTCGTTTTGAAATATATAGGTTTTTTTCTTAACTAATACAATGATCAAATTTAAACCCACATCTCTGTATAGAGTAGCAAGTATGACATTACTTGAATTCGACATTACTATTTTGTCAGATATCTGTGGAATTCAATCCTTATAAGACCTGACTATCTTAACTACACCATATTAAAGAAATCTCAGGGTCCCCATGTGAACAATGCACATTCTTGGCTATCAATATATGATTTTTGAAAAATACAAATATTCTTTTACTCCTAAAATTCTATGCAAAATTTTACAATAAAACCAAAATACAGAAAAAATGATGTATCTCTTGTGAAGCACTTAAAATTAAAATACACTTGTTTCCAGTTTAAATCATCTTGAAGTGTTCAGACATTATACTATAATGCCCACAATGGTTGGAAATGTACATGTAATCTTTAAACACTGTTATTCAAGCGACAATTCGTATGAAAAGGGGCAAAGAGATATGTTCATTAAATGTGGGTCACATTCTTGCTATATCATGATCACAGGTATACCAAGTTCATATCAAAAAGCAGCTACCCACTTTTCAGTACGTGCATAATTTTATGATATGGCCATGCAGTTTTAGAAAAACATATCTGCTCTCTCTCTCTCTCTCTCTCTCTCTCTCTCTCTCTCATTCAATCCTCTGGCCGGCCTGATTACAGATATCGATCCAAGTGTATCAAGTTTTGAATATAGGTGTAGTAGTATTTCACTTTAACACTTTGTTATTTTGGCAATGGAATGAAGCGTAATCTTGTCACTTTTCGTCGACAATAATTGATATCTTTAAAGTTAGCTACACGGGTACCAATCGATCTACTGCACAACCGAAAATTTTGAATGATCGACATTCGGTTGTGCGGTAGACCCCCTAGATTCAGTTGCGTTGGGGGTAAGTTGACCCGCACAAATTAAATTGGACATAATAATGTGATGCTCTGGACATTCAATATCCTATGATTTCGTCGTAAGCAATACACTTTGATGGCTCGTTTAACGATGGAATTTGTTTTGACGCGAGAGTCAGTAGTGAATGTTTTTTAAGTTAAACTTTTTAACGAAAAAACAGTCTCAATCTTATTCTATAAAAAATTCAAATAAACTATACTTAAAAGGAAAGGCAATCCCCAAATAAATTATATGATAAATGATAGAATTAATTATATGATAAAGATTTGTCATACAATTATTTTGATATACGGTCTAGATAAAGTTCAGTACTAATTTTAAAACATTAAAAATTGAAATTCCCGCCATCTATAGAGGCTACCATGATGCGGAACTCTTTCGTATTCAAGACCACAACAATCAATAATTTTGACGTCACACCGTCTATTCCGGTTTTGATGAGATCAAAGATGTACATGTGGTAGATTTTACGAATGCATTGTAAATAGGTGGACGCCTTCCTGTCAAGCAGTTAATTACACTAATACGAAGGGGAGATGTGAAAAAAGTTTCCCCCCGAAATTCCTGAACCAACAAAGTTATTTGAAAAGAAACTACTATGTAAAATGTAGATCCATCATTTGCGTAATGAAAAGTTGAGGTTTGAGACATTTACATGTATGAAGAAACGAGTACCATCTGCCTGGTCTACGACTCGACTGAACGTCTTCTTTTCTTAAATTCTTCTCGCAAAAGAACGGGCTCAACTCTATATGGCTCCAAACTTAATTGTTTGTGACTTCTCATGATTACAGTGGTGCTAATGAAATAAACCGCAACCGACGGTGTGACGTAATGAATTAAACTTTAATGGCCGTTCTCTTAGCGGCGGGTAATTTGAAATATAAGATAGATTAATATTGATTTAATTGTTATTAAGCAAGGATTTTTGCTGTTAAAGACTGTCATTTACGATATCAGTAAGTAATACTTTATTCATAAAAGCAAAGATGTGGTTAGGGTTGCTTTCCCTTTAATACCACCCTTTGCTATCAGGTCTTGTAAAGGGAGACAGAAATTGGCGCTTGTTTTTTTTGTTTAAAGAAATGTGAATGATTGTGGAGGAGATCGCCCGTTTGCGGAGAATATCGACTATATTAAAACGATTAGAGTAATGTAAAAACAAGTTGCTGTCCTTGAAAAAAGGATTGCAATACGTGGACCATACGAATGTGTTTTGCACAGAAAGTTGATATTCCAACAGATTTTTTCCCTTCAGAATTTTAAAACATGCAAATATTTCATTTTAAGCTTTATTGCTAGAGTTGTAGTGATATATACATGTACATGTGGGCCTAGTGGATATGAACTATTTGTAGCTTTAACCTCAGAATCAAGTTAAGTGTCATCCTTGTATTTGATTTGGACCTTTCAACAAAGGACACAATCTGGTCAAAATAATAAGTTAAACGTCGTTTGAGTTTCATACATGTACCTTATTCAGTGATATAAATAAACTGGCAGCAAAATACACTAATACAATGACAGTGACGGATCTATAAGGTGGTTACAGGGATTGCGACCCCCACCCCCACCCTTGGTTGAATTTTTAAAAAATATAAAGTCATTTGTTGCCATTTCGGGGATCCGTGTTTGCACAACTATCTATTTTGTATTGCTTTTAGGAGTTGTGAGATTGTTCGTTATCTTCAACTGTCTTGAACGATCAATTGCCTTTGCCAGCAGAAGGCTTAAGCTTCCAAATCAGAAAGGAAGCAGTGTGTTGCTCAAAAGGTTCTGGTTGTTGTACACTTCGACAAGTAGTTTAGACATTACTGATACGGCAAACAATTCACGGTAAGGACAGACCATATTTGGTCTGATGGAATTAACAGACTTTGAAGGAGGTGGGATCAGGTGCCTAGGAGGAGTAAGCATCCCCTGTATCCAATGGAAAGGCTGGCAAATGATCTGTAAGGCAAACTATCAATGGCATACAATGGGAATAAATATATACTTGTGGTGGCAAACTACTTTACAAAGTGCCAAACATGGAAGCAGAAACAGTTGCGACAAAGATTGTAGAAGACGTTGTTTCAAGGTTTGGAGTACCAGCTGTGATACATTCTGACCAGGGTCCACAGTACGAAAGCAAACTTTTCAAAGAAATGTGCAGAGTGTTGGACAACACCACTCTGTACCACCTTCAGTCAGACGGAATTGTAGAGCGGTTCAACAGAACGTTAACAACAATGCTTAGTGGCTTTGTTAATGAACACCATACTGACTGGGATGTCCATCTTCCTTTTATAATGATGGCATATCGAAGTTCGGTGCACGAAACCCCAGGAATGACACTGAATGTGATGATGTTTGGGCGAGAGGTGTCAACACCATTAGATTTGATGTATAAGGCTAAAGAGGTGTCCAACAAAAAATGGTCCTGGTATTTACAAGAACGCCTAGAAAATGCTCCTGAATTTGTACGGACAAGAATGAATCAGGCGATGGTCAGGTAAAATATATTGCCATCATCGGAAAATGAAATGGCATCATTTTGAAGTGGGTGAAAATGTTTATATTTACTCCCCCCCCAAGCCAGGCACATCACCCAAGTTTACAAGTAATTGGCGGGGTCCATTCAAAGTTGTCAAAAGAATATCTGACTTGACATATCATGTTAATTGTGGTCCGAGAGGATCGGATCAAGTTATCTATGTTGACAGAATGAGCAAAAAGCGCAAATTGTGTCAGGGGAAAACGATGAACTGTTCACAACATTTGAAATTCCCGAGGGCTCTGGTCCTACAAGTGAACTACCAGTAACCCACCACTCTAGAAGAAATCGTAAACCTCCTAGTTGTTTGAATGATTATGAGACGGATTTGTGATTGGCTTTCTGATATACATTTTGAAAAAATAGTAATAAGACGCTGATGTCAATGTTGTCTCCAAAGAAAAGATCATTTACAATTGACATGTCCAGGTCTTCACAATCAAAGCTATTGTAGAAGATATCTACAGATAGTGTTCACACATTTTGAATTTTATTTGCCGCTCATTTGGCCACGCATCTTCAATATCAATTCGCCTTATGAAATTATTTGTTGATTTATTGAATTTACCCTAGTTTTATGAAAAGGTTAAAGATACATTTTTGAGCTTAGATAATGATTATTTTTATCATGTGATTTAAATTTAAACAATATTTTATTCAAAACTGAATAGGATTGGGCATTTATGGGGATTTATCATGTGATGACTTTGATCTTGCTTTACATCCAATATTAGATACACAAAATTATCACAATGTTGATAAACCTAATGCTAGAGAAAATGTTCTCGAGTTGATGAGTGGTTTACCACTTCTTGATTACTACAGGGATTTGTACTCCGACCAAAGAAAGTATACATGAAGAGGAAAAATCACTTAAAACAAGCTTGTTTACATTATATATTGATATAAGAAAGCATCTCAAATATGGTAGAAAATTTAATATTAAGTCTGGATATAGGTCAGACCATTCCGTATCAGTGATAGGGTAAAGATTTTATACAATTACAAGAGGCCGTGAACTCTAGAACTCTAATAACAGTCTACCGACAGATAGGGTCAAGCAAACAATGTATAAAATATTACATTTTCACAGCCTTCTTTTAAGAAAAAGGAAAGAGACCAACTTGAAAACACCTTACTGGAAAAAAGTGAACTCATAGAGTCACACTGTATCATTAATTCAAAACGTTTAGAGGAAAGAAAGATTGAACTTGAAAATGTATGGAAGGAATAATCACAAGGTCACATTATTAAGCTAAATGGATAGAAGAAGGGGAATTCTAGCAAATATTTTTGTTCTTTAAAATCTTGTAATTTGTTTTTAAAAGCAAAACTATCGAAAAGTTAGAAACACAAAATGATCAGGTTATATATAATGATTCAGACATTCTCCATCATGTGAAGAGTCTTTTATGAAACTCTTTACACATTTAAATATTCAGATCTCTTGGATATAGATTTGGAAGATATAAAAACCTCGGACATTCCAATGTTAGACAAGACAATTACAAATTCTCTGAATGACACGATATCTGATAGTGAAATATATACAGTTCTGGAAAATAGCAAATCACCATTAAGTCAGGGTTTTGTAAGGACCGTAAAAAGCACATTGTACCGGCTGTCAATCATATTTTCAAGAAAAAAGGAGCTCTCTACCTCGCAAAGACTAATTGTCGAAAGGTGATAAACGTAGACGATATCTGAAAAACTGGCATCCAATCATGTGATTTATAAACTTATATCGGGGTGTCTCAGTTATAGAATAAATTCTATCCTAGATATCACCTCAACATGGTTTTATAAATGGTCGGTTCATAGGAGAAAATACTAGATTAGGGTATCACTTCACGTCTTTCACCGAATCAAGCAATGGTCCATGATTGCTTGAACTCAGAAATTTTAAAAATGTTTTTGATTCCTTATCACGAGCTTGTTCTGCGTATGATCAGTTTCTAAATCGCGACAGTCTACAGACAAACACGTTGATGATGCAGGGGTTTCAACAGTCTCATCTAAAGTCAGCATTTCGCAAATTCTATGGTCGTTATAACGATTTAGTTTGCTAATAGAAATCATTTGGTCAAATGCTGTCTGATGACAAGTGAAGATAACGAACAGTGATCAATCGCATAACTCCTATAAGCAATACAAAATAGAGAGTTGGGCAAACACGGATCTCTGGATATACCAGAGGTGGGATCGGGTCCCTAGAACTGATGTTTCATAACGATTGTTAGGCCTTTCTTGGCAACTGATTTTGACTACGGATACCTCCGTTTACCTGATCAAGATATAGGACTCACGGCGGGTGTGACCAATCGGCAGGGGATGCTTAATCCTCCTATACACTTGATCCCACTTGTGGTATAGCCAGAGGCTCGGGTTTGCTCCATTATCCATTTTGTATTGGTAATAGGAGTTGTGAGATTGATCACTGTTCATCATCTTAACCTTTCATTTTTGAATTTTATTCATATATCTATAAACTTTTTCATTGTTTTTGTTTTGGGATTATATAATTACTTCGATAAAAAATTTAAATACAAATATTAAAGCATCTGAATTACAAAGTGGTTTCCTATCAGAACAATTTGATATAGAAAGAGGTTGTAGACAAGGTGATCCTATTTATCCTCCGTGCAGAAAGTTTAGCTAGTATTGCCAAACAGAATACATAATTATGTCAAAGGTATGATAATGAATGGTAAGGAATACAAATATTCCCAATATGCTGTTGACTGAACTTTCGTACACGATGGTTTACCAAAAATCTCTTTTCGCTGCACTTGAGACTATAGACTATTACTCAACTTTCTTTGGATTAAAAATAGACTGCTCAAAAACAAAACTTTTTGGATGGGCTTTAAAAAAATTTCAAAACAAGTATATGACCATACAAGATGGAAACTGGAGTGGTAATATACTACTTTAAACTTACTGGGAATAGAATTCTTTGTGGATATGAAAAAATAGCTGATTTAAAATATAGTATTCATATACCAAAAATCAAAGCTTTGATACGCCAGTGGAATAAAAGAATGATCACTCCCATTGGTTGAGCCACAGTTGCCAAAGCACTTCTTTTACCTTAGCTAAATCAACTGTTTATTGTACTACCAAATCCATATATATATATGCAAGGTGAAGATAACGAACAGTGATCAATCTCATAACTCCTATAAGCAATACAAAATAGATAATTGGGCAAAGACGGACCCCTGGACACACCAGAGGTGGGATCAGGTGACTAGGAGGAGTAAACATCCCCTGTTGACTGGTCACACCCGCCGTGAGCCCTATATCCTGATCAGGTAAACGGAGTTATCCGCAGTCAAAATCAGTGTGCCAAGAACGGCTTAACAATCGGTATGAAACACGTCAGATATATATATATATATATATATATATATATATATATATATATATATATAAAAGCACTGAAAAGGCCACGACACTGTTGGTTATTTAAAACTCAAATTTTCGACGCAACCCGCGTCTTTATCAAGAGACATAAATTACATAAACAAATAACACACAAAAACGACAAGTATCGATAAACTACATTGGTGAGAAGAGTGATACACTATTGTACTGAGTGTACAGTGTACAGTGTCGTGGCCTTTTCAGTGCTTTTATAAATTTCTTTACTGGCCTTGTATCTTCTCAGATCCGACACTTTAAGAAAGTAGGGTGTTGTTGGGTTTTTGTGCTTTTATATATATATATATATATATACATATATATATATATATATATATATATATATATATATGGAATTCAAAGATTGACAAGGTCAAGAGACAAATTGTCACTCAAGAATACTTAAAGGGTGAAGGGTGGCATAAAAATGGTTGATGTGAAAAAGGTTTCGGTGTCTTTAAATGTTTCTAGATTAAGAGTGTTGGGGTTAACCAAAGGGGCTGAGCCAATTTTGGGCCCGAACTCTGTGATACCATCAATAAAGAAAGGGGTCTAACTCTGATCCAGATAAACAAAAACTACCCATTCGCTTCAAATGCCTAAAATTCAGAACCTAGATTAACAAAACGTCTCAAACCATGGGTATATATTTTTTCGCAGTCCATGGCAATGGGGTGGTTAAAAATGTTACTAGCTTTTGGCGATGAATATGAATATACTGTTATAAATCATAGCAATGACTTTGGCGTGTTTTGTTTTCATTATGGTTACCAATGGGGGGGGGGGGGCAGTGGATCCGGGTTAGAATAGGTCCTCATGATCAGTACCACTTACTTGTAAGAATCGACTGAATGTGGTGATCCTTCGAATGAGACGCCGGTGTGTCACGATAAAGATCTCTCCTAGCTAAAAGTCCGTAAGTGCCGAGCATAGGCCTAAATTTCACCGTCACTGAAGACGTCTCCATATGAGTAAAACATTCTCGAATGGAATATAGGAGAGAGCTCCGTGGCCGAATGGTTAGAGCATCGCGCTCAAAATCACACGGCCTCTCACCTCTGGTCGCCGCGGGTTCGAATCACGCTCAGCGCGAGTGAGAAAGTATCCCAGTTTACTTTCAGAAGGTCGGTGGTCTCTTCCCAGGTACATTTTATCTGGATTCCCTCTTCCACCAATAAGAACTGGGCGCCACCAGATACTGTAACTGAAAAATTGTTCAGAGTGGCGGAAAAGATCAATCAATCAATCAATACAACCAACCAATGGTGCGAGCAATGGATGATAAATTTTCCATGCAAAAATTCATGTATGTCCAAGTGTGGCGAGATACAAATTTGTGCTGGTAATAAACGCATTTATGTTGAGCATGGTATCAACATGGTGTGGAAGTAATTGGAGACATTTTAGATGAAATTAAGATGGAAATATTTTATTACTACAAGATTTTTCACCAAAACTGTGTGTACATGTCAGGTAAAATAACCTTGACAACCAAAACATTTTGTCACATTTTAATTACAAAATGTCTAACAAAGCAATAACATTAGATCCTGGGGATGGGTTGGCTAGGAATATGCGGATGTACAACTAGGAACAAGTGCTTCTGCACTGAGGCCAAACATTTTAGAGGCCCAATTTGAGGCTATACCCACTTTCAATTTTGAGGTCAGGCCAGGCCCATGCCAGGTTTTATAGAATGCCCCGTACCAACACGAACAAGGTCGTTTCGGGTACTTTGTATTTACTCTATGTTTGTAATGTTTGTTAATTTATGAATTGTCAGTGGGAATTTGTGCAAAAAAGCCATTTAAATGTTTATTTAGTTAACTTGGACTTGATCTATATCGGACCATGTCGACAATTTTATAAACAAACCGCCATAGTTTTGGAGATCTGAAACGAACTGGCTGAGGTCACAGAAACCTGATATTTAAAATCTAGTAAGTTCAACTTTGACATTGTTAGGAAATTTGCATTGCATGACAATACTTTAAATCGCTAAATGAAATTTAAAATTCAAATTGCAATTGTTAACTCAAGTTTAAGTATATTTAGTGAAATCTATAAAGAACCAACACCTGGTCTAGTCGTATTACATACATGACTGTACTATCAAATTAACGTATCATCATAGTTTCGTATTCATATTCTAAATCTATTTTGGTAAAAGAAATCATTTGCATTTTGATGCAACAATATATTCGTCATCAGGTACATAAACTACTGTCTGCTGATAACGAAGAAAATAAGCGTACAATGAATCCGCTTCTTATCAAGTGGAGCTTACGATAATCACCCAACAGTAAGTTCTTGATGTGTCACCCAACCATCTTAAGCTGACAAAATGGATACATGTATTCATATCATGATTACAGTTTCATTTAAGTGTGTCTGTTGGAGATGGATATAAATACCCATTCACGGACACAGGGCAATATATTTTCTGTCAAAATCTTATCTTGTGTGATTAACCCTATATCGTACGTTAACCTTGACGTTCTGATCAATCCTTCTGGAGCCCACTCTACGTGATCATGAGTGTTTGCTAGTAAAGGTTCTTGAAAACAAGACTGTAGAAAATCGTCACCTTTTGAGAAGAAACCTTTCTACATACCGTACGAAAATGTCAAACGAAAAGAAAAAAGACATTGCAGTTCAGGAAAAGAAAAGTTTTCTGCAAAGGGAATTGGACGATTTGAGGTCAGTGGACCTCTTGAGAGCATCAATTGCTGAATTTCTTGGAGTAATGCTCCTGGTAATGTATGCGGTGGGAGCTGGACTGTACCACGAAACCCTGGGAACAAAACCAAGCAGTGTTCATGTCGCCATGGAAGCAGGATTCTTCATTGCTGTCATAATAACGACCTTGAGCACCGTCAGTGGTGGTCATGTAAACCCTGCCATTAGTGTAGGTTTCCTAGTGACAAATGGCATCACTGTGTCCCGATTCATGTTCTATGTGTGCTTCCAAGTACTTGGTGCTATTGCTGGAATGGGGATCATGAGCTTAGTATCGCCTGTAGAAATGCAGCACGGAAGCTTTGGTGTGATATTGCCCGGTCCAAACGTCACTGACGTACAGGCGTTCGTTTGTGAAGTTTACATCACGTTCCTGTTGGACTTTGCGACCTTCTCCTTCTTAGATTCCGGAAGAACAGATATGGCGGGTTCTGTTCCGTTTATCATCGGTATAACAGTCATCATAAATATTTTCGCAACGGTTGGTAACATTTCCTCTTTTTTAAGTCTAGTTTTGCTCGTTTTCTTGATACTTTGTTTTAGTTCGTACACTTCAGAGATGGAGAAGGAGTTATATTCAATGAATCTGATGAAATGGTAGTAGGGTTGAAAATACCGATAAATTCTTGCCGTTTGCTGCTTTGGGGTCTTTCAAACCATCACTGGATCGTCATACATATCATTGAATTTTCTTTATCGTTTACATACACATATGCATGTTTTCAAATTAGATATTCTATTTTGTCTTGTTCACATAATATATCTACATGTGTTTGATTCGTTGTGACCTTGATTTAGGGAAAGGGCTAAAATAGGTTATGCCATTTGCTCGATCCCATTCACTTATAAAATTTGTGAATAAATTTTTTTTTAAACAAAACCAAAAAAAGATATGAGTTGCCTGCATTAGAAGCAACGGGAAGAAAAATTACAAAATTAATTTGGTATGTTATAAAGCATTATATACTGTATCATGCTCGAGTATCGTTTTAATGGGATCTCCGCGTACGATATTGAATCCTAATCACAGATTGTAAATCTGAACTGTGAAGACGTAAGCAGAATAATTTTGATTATTGAACATTAAAATGAATTGATCTGTAGGTAAGTCCACTAAGGTAGATAAATCCCTCCCGGGTAGTACTCAGTACCTACGATGTATGACCCATCCTGTTCTGGAAATTATATCCTATGTATATCATATTGTTACAAAATTTAAGTTTGATTGCGCTGGGTCTACTATTCAAGTAAGTAAATCTTATTCTCGTCACCAAATAAAAGTATCGCATTCCATGATATGCAATTATATTATCGGATGAACAATTTTATTGTCAAAGGGCTGAAAATAATATCACGAGACTTCAAATTTTGGAATTACCACCGAGTTAGGTGTCAAAAATGTTGTGTGTTTTGTGTCTTCAGTTACGTGTACCTATATCTGTTTCCTAATTATCATCTTGTAGAGGATACGGTAAAAACTATTTTAAATGTTTGTCTAGGATCATCTTCGAATTCGTGTTTTCACATCAGTCAAACGATCACGATTATAAATTAGTTCTAAACCTGTTTCGAATTGTTGAAATTTGAAAATGAACTCCATTGAAAGCTGTGGTTTACTGCATTTAATATTTAGATATGATTGTTGAATGACATTATTGTGGAAGATTTTCCTTTTTTTTTTTTTTTTTTTTCGTTTTCAAAAACAATACCATCTATACATACCTGTACATGTATATACACATTTACAGATGAGACATTGAATGGAGAAAGTAGTTACATTATCTTATAAGTTATAACGCTGTACAGCATTGTTCTGAAATAAATATTTCCACGCTGATCATCCTTCCTCTCAAAAGATTCATTACTACACATTTTTTCAATGATATAATAATAAAACATATTTGAATAGAATAGTACTCGTTTTGAAATATATGTTTTTTAACTAATACAATGATCAAATTTAAACCCACATCTCAGTATAGAATACATCATATAACAGGAATGACATTACTTGAATTCGACATTACTATTTTGTCAGATTTCTGTGGAATCCAATCCTCTTAAGACCTGACTATCTTAACTACACCATATTAAAGAAATCTCAGAGTCCCCGTATGAACAATACACATTCTTGGCTATCAATGATTTTTGAAAAAAACAAATATTCATTTACTCCTAAAATTCTATGCAAAATTTTACAATAAAACCAATATACAGATATAATGATGTATCTTTTGTAAAGCGCTTAAGATTAAAATACACTTGTTTCCAGTTTAAATCATCATGAAGTGTTCAGACATTATACTATAATGCCCACAATGGTTGGAAAGGTACATGTAATCTTTAAACACTGTTATTCAAGCGACAATTCGTATGAAAAGGGGCAAAGAGATATGTGTTCATGAAATATGGGTCACATTCTTGCTATATCATGATCACAGGTATACCAAGTTCATATCAAAAAGCAGCTACCCACTTTTCAGTACGTGCATAATTTTATGATATGGCCATGCAGTTTTAGAAAAATATATCTGTTCTCTCTCTCTCTCTCTATCTCTCTCTCTCTCTCTCTCTCTCTCAAAATCCTCTGGTCGACCTGATTACAGATATCGATCCAAGTGTATCAAGTTTTGAATATAGGTGTAGTAGTATTTCACTTTAACACTTTGTTATTTCGGCAATGGAATGAAGCGTAATCTTGTCACTTTTCGTCGACAATAATTGATATCTTTAAAGTTAGCTACACGGGTACCAATCGATCTACTACACGACCAAAAGTTGTGAAAGAAAAATCGCATGATCGACATTCGGTTGTGCAGTAGATGCCCTAGATTCAGTTGCGTTGGGGGTAAGTTGACCCGCGCAAATTAAATTGGACTTAAGAATGTGATGCTCTGGACAATTTGATATTCCATGATGATCTCGTAGTAAGCAATACACTTTAATGGCTCGTTCAACGCTGGAATTTGTTTTAACGCGAGAGTCAGTATTGAATTTTTTAAAAGTTGAACTTTTTAACGAAAAAACAGTCTCAGTTTTATTCTATATAAAATTGCAAATAAACTATACTTAATACCACCCTTTGCTATGATGTCTGGTAAAGGGTTACAGAAATTGTCGCTTGTTTGTTTTGTTTTTTGAAAGAAATGTGAATGATTGTGGAGGAGATCGCCCGTTTGCGCAGAATATCGCCAAATTAAAACGATTAGAGTTATGTATATAAAAAAAAGTTGCTGTCCTTTAAAAAAGGATTGCAATACGTGGACCATACGAATGTGTTTCGATCAGAAAGTTAATATTCTAACAGATTTTTTCCCTTCAGAATCTTAAAACATGCAAATATTTCATTTTAAGCTTTATTGCTAGAGTTGTAGTGATATATACATGTACATGTGGACCTAGTGGATATGAACCATTTGTAGCTTTAACCTCAGAATCAAGTTAAGTGTAGCCCTTGTGTTTGATTTGGACCTTTCAACAAAGGACACAATCTGGTCAAAATAATAAGTTAAACGTCGTTTGAGTTTCATACATGTACCTTATTCAGTGATATAAATAAACTGGCAGCATAATACACTAATACAATGACAGTGACGGATCTATACGGCGGTTACAGAGATTGCGACCACACCCCCACCCGTGGTTGAATTTTTTAATATAAAAAGTCATTTTTAAGCATTTCGCCCCCCCCCCCCCCCACTATCTTTCTTGTGGGGTGTATCATGATAAAAAATAGTGTTGAAATTCCAGTGTTTAAGTTTGATTTTAACTTTAAAGAATGTAATGTTTTTCTCTACTTCTGAAGATAAAATGTTTTACACAAGTTACCAGATTACATCGTGTCGTGTCATTCCTATTCTTTATTTCAGACTATCAAGATATCAACTGGGGGGGAAAACTTACGAAAACTACATCAAAAAGACATTTTTAACAAATACCAACGCGACTATTTACACAAAGCAGACGACTGTAAATAATGCATGCTTCATGAAAGGTATGCATACATGTGTCAGTTCATTTCATCTTTTGGAAAACATGTATCATTTTAAAAATGTCTAATTTACTAATTAAAGCGAACGAAAATTTCATAATTCTAAGGGAAAAAATAGTAACGTCACATTGTGTAAATAGTAATAAAAATGTTACCTTTTTAAAAGTATCAAATTCAAACACTGAAAATTCGACACTATTTATCACAATACAACCCACGATACCAACATGCGTATCAAAATACCTGCTGTTTAACTGAGTTCTCACAGAATATTTAATTTGATAAAACGCGCCATACAAAAATACCCAATGACATAATTTCTCGATCATATGATAGTATGATGTAAAATTTCAAACAAAAACTTCTTACAAAATATATAAATTCCAAATACGATGGAAATTTTAATAACGAACTATCTATTTCAAATATCCAGTAGAAAAATCACATTGCTTTCATTGTTTTAATTTAATCTACTGCTCAATCCAAAATCTCCTGTGCAAACAGGCGATCTCATGCACAATCATTTTATTTATATCAAATTTCTTGAAAAACAAGTCAGAATTTCCGTCATCCCTTACAGGACATGATATCAAAGGGCAAAGTTAAGTTCAGTTTATTTGCAATTTTATATAGAATAAATTTGAGAATCTTTTTTTTTTTTTTTTTGGATTAAAAGTTCAACTTGATTGGTAAAATTCACTATCGTCTCTCACGTCAAAACAAATTCCAGCGTCAAACGAGCCAGAGTGTTTTGCTTCCTAGGAAATCATAGAATATTAAATTGCTCAGAGCATCAAATTCTTAGATTTTCGATTTAAGACCCAATTTGATTTGCACGGGTCAACTTACCCCAGACGTAACTGAATATAACAGGCGGGGGGGGGGGGGGGGGGGGGGTTCCACTGCACAACGGGATGTCTATCATGCGATTTTTCTTTCACAACTTTCGGTGGTACAGTAGATGGATCGGTGCCTGTACGCTACAGAGGTAATCATTTTGCGGAGCTCGTTGTCTTATATTCTATATGTACATGTAATATAGGTGGAAATCAAATCCATCAGCGTTTTCATTCTATCAGTAGGTGGTCAAATACAGAACTGATACAAAGAGAAAGAAGAATAACAATTATGTATGGTCTCTTGGTATTTCAACATCACTAGTAGTTTAAATCCTAGTTTATATCTCATGTATTAAAAATAAAACTATATTCATTTTTGTACATTATACTAGAAGTGTTATAGAATATGAACCCGTGTATCACATGATCGATTTGTTGATATCCAACAATCTCAGGAGAACAGAATGTTATATTCACCTGCGCATGCCTTTAAGGTGAACATCGTAACATTTGATCATTCCAACATTGGAGCAAAAATGACTTGGGAATCTCAAAACTGAAAACTCTCGTCTCTACTTACTTTCAACTATCTTGCAATATGATGCATAAAAGGGTGACTTCTATCACGAACTGGAATAAAAATTGTTGAATCATAGTAAGATCGAGTGCGATCTAAAGATGATCGATCAGGTATTGGTAAGTTCTACATTTCGTGTAGTAACCGGTTTTGTGGTTTATTAAAAAAAATATTGTTACTCTACTTTAGTGTCAATGATATATGTTAGAATCATGGCTAGCACTTCATGCATTAGCGAAATATTTAGGGGTGAGGGGCGGTAGTACGTTTTATCTAAGAATCGGAAGTTATCTTTTAACTTCCGGTAAATCTAACATTTTTTAAAACTCCAAAAGAGATCTAGTAATTATAACACACAAGCTTTGTTTGAAAAGAATAAAGTTGTAATTAGACGTTTCTTTGTTCACTGGTAAGCTTAATCCTCTCATGCACACTTACTACTCGAAGTCTATTAGCCACAAAGAGTTTGTGAGTAAATCTTCTGCCATTTCTGAGAAAACGTTCGGACAAAATCTCTTTGTATATTTAAACAAAATCAGCCGGAAGTGAATTTTAAGGAAAAGGGCTTCCTAAATATTATCATTCTCGATTATCCCTGAAATTTTTAAGAAAATCCGATAAACCATCTATGAAAGGTGAAGATAACGAACAGTGATCAATCTAACAACTCCTATAAGCATTACAAAATAGAGAGTTGGGCAAACACGGACCCCTGGATATGAGGAATCCTGGCGACAAAAAAAAAAAAAGGAGGAAATATTAATAACTAGAGTAATGAGCAGGTTTACCGGTACACTACTACTGTTTCAGGGCTTCCTGTTTCTACCAAAACCACTGAAACATCTCTGAGAAAGTTCGTGGACAAAAAACCCCACGAAAACGAAATTAGATTTGAATCAGTTGAAAAACTAAATTATATAGGACAACTTCTAGTGTGGATGAACAACATTTCCGGTAAAGGTTTTGCAAAGTAAATCACACTAGCTACAGCGTCTCGTTATTAACTATAATCTCTGAAAATTGCAAGTTTCTATCTAAACACGTTATACACAAAAAAGGGTGGACACAGAAAAACAGAAAGTCGTGCGGAGCAGCCGACCCGAAGCAAATTGTTGTACATAGGTCGGGGGGGGGGGGGGGAACAACCGCAATACTGTTCATTATTTTTAAAAATTTCATATTGATTAAATGTTTCATAGATAAGAAATCCTGCCAACGGGAAGTACATTTCATCACAAGTGACGGACAAAAACGTCAGACTAATATAAGAAGGACAATAGTCTATTATCCATACAAGTTTCATAATTCAATTTCTAATGTAGTTACCGTTGGAGCGAGCGTAGCCAATGTATACCTTTATGACAGTGGCGTAGCTTCCATTGAGGCAACCGAGGCAGCTGTCTCGGTAAAAAAAACAACACCTTTTACGATGTTAAAATGTCGATAGCTTCTGGGGGGCTGCGCCCCCCAGACCCCCTGCCTCGGTAATATTCGAACCCAAGCTACGCTTATGTATGTATAGATTTATCCATAACAGGCACATAGAATCAGAAATATCCGGACGTGTACGACCAGCTGTCAAAAAGGTTTTTTAACTTTTAGACATTTGATCTGCCTATTCATTTAAACGCGGGAAATATAACGCATTGCAACAAAATGTACGAGGGGTCAAATGATATAAATTATGTTTGATATGACTTATTTTAAACTGTATTTTCTAAGCAGGAATGATTGAAAAGTTTGGGTTTTCCAAATGTATTGGTCTTTAATAATCTACTTATATCCGAATGTGTCATTTTTAATTGACGTCTAATCATGCAAAGTAAAAACTATATACCCCCACCTTTGTTTGAGGAATATGATAATAAGGATTAGAAACAGTAAAAATAATATGTTCCCATGCACACTGTTTGAGGAACATAAAATAAGAATCATAGTGCGTATTCCATTTTTTTAATGCTAGAACTTGAGATTTATTTGCACCGAGATTTTAATGCACATTTTTTGTCTTCTAGCATATAGATACATGTATGAAAAAAAAATACTGCTGATAGATCAGTATAGTTGCATTGTCAAGTCATAGAAATTGCACAATAGTTGCACTGTTTTGCGTTTTGACACGAAACTCATCGTAGCCATAAATAAAGACAGGGCACGCCAAACGCCTAACAAATCAAAACATCGTTTTAAACTACGTAATCTGTACAGGTCGTCATACATAAAGTAATGTCTTAACTTCATGCATGCTGAATTTCAATTTAGAGGGTCTTTTAAAAAGCAGAGATGTACATTGAAGAGTGAATAAATTGACTGTTTTATCTTATAGTGTATAAAGAAAAAGGTTTTTGGATTTGAAGTTACGAAGGTGTTGAAATTTTGAACTCCTTAGGCAGATTTCTTCGTGATAATTTGTCTTTACTTGGGGTCGAGGTCTTCCCATGGGTTCCCTCCCATTACAGCAGTGGAAGTCAGACACAAGTGGGACACATTTCGCATTTATCGTACGGAATTGCTACTTACTTATTTATTCTTCAATTAAGTTGTTAAATGTGTAGTGTTTTATCTGGGTTATAGTTCGATCTCTGTCATTATTTATGGTTACGAGGAGTTTCGTGTCAAAAAGGGGTTTTGCCTCCATATTTAATATACATGTACAACCAAAAACATACATGAAACTTTGAAGTACTCACGGCTACTTTATTTTAGGGTAAAGTGGCAAGATTGAGAACTCGCAAAATTTAGCTATGATGTATGCATATATAAGAGTGTTCATTGTTCTTGATCTGTTCATTTGTTTGTTTGACCCATATGAGTGTATTCTGCAATAAAGTATTGATAATTAAACCCACATACATACTTTTCTTCTATAGTGGAATCTTTCGGGCGGTTGTATGAATCCTGCTAGAAACTTCGGTCCAATGATCATCAATGCGGCATACGATAAAGCCTGGGTATGTTATTCATCAGAAAGAGAGAGAGGGGGAAGAGAGAGAGAGGAAGAGAGAGAGAGAGGAAGAGAGAGAGAGAGAGGAAGAGAGAGAGAGAGAGAGAGGAAGAGAGAGAGAGTAAGAGAGAGAGAGTAAGAGAGAGAGAGAGGAAGAGGAAGAGAGAGAGAGGAAGAGAGAGAGAGAGAGAGAGGAAGAGAGAGAGAGAGAGGGAGAGAGAGAGAGAGAGGGAGAGAGAGAGGAAGAGAGAGAGAGGAAGAAAGAGAGAGAGAGGAAGAGAGAGAGAATATCTGTAATTTAGCCATTCAATTTTGGGAAGAGGAAGAATTACCAGCGTTATACTGAAATTTAATTCACACCTTCACTCTTAGGGTTCTTTAGAATACACAATGTGTCCTTAGTGATTATTCATTATAATACAGAAAAAGAAACACAGTGACCGGATAAAATTAGTATATCATTAGTGCGTTCATTAAATAACCATTAGATGCCTTTAAAGTACAATCAGGTTAAAGTTTGAACAAAGTGCACTATAAAACATTTGACGATTATTTATGGAAAGTGGTAATGATTTAAACAGTTAAAACCGAAAGCGCTAGCAGTGAAATGCTATTCGATTTTTGCTTTTCTTGAATTTCATTTTTAGATATATTTACTACTGTATCAAATACTGGATTCTTTTTACATCTCTCTCTCTCTCTCTCTCTCTCTCTCTCTCTCTCTCTCTCTCTCTCTCTCTCTCTCTCTATATATATATATATATATATATAAAGCACGGAAATAGCAATCAACTCTTAGATAAACATAACTGCCATGCCCTAAGTGAAGAAATATTTGATATAAAGCACAGAAACAATTTCACTGTATTTGGATACCCACTTCCGCCCTTACCCGAGGTTGAACTCACGACCTGCGGAACCAAATCTCCTAGCCACAATAGGGAATCAAAGTTTTATATGTTGATATGCACGCATGTATATACATGTATAAGACAAATCTTCAAAAATATCTCTTGAACTATTTAAGCTAGTATTTACATATTTTGTATATACATTTTTTTTTTACGGCAAGACCTTTCATGTAATGCAACGGTGTGGGATCTTGCGACCTTGACCTGGGAGTTTGACCCACATTTGATAAAAATCTCACCTATTCAAAGTGCCCTAAACTATTTAAGGTAGATCTTTCATATTTTCACAGTCATTAATTTATTGTGAGGAGTGATGGTATAATGTGTTGAAAAGTCGTACGTTTTGGAATTGTTGATTTTAGAAAAATTTTGCGATTCCCAATTTACTACAGTACTTTTAATTTATGCATTTGCCAAATCAAGAATAAACCTGAACACCAATTCCCTATTGGACAGATTAGTTGAGAACAGACCTGATCAAAAATACAAAGCAGCATTCTAAAGCTGTATTACACAACTACAAAGAAGGGGGTTATAATGAAAAGGAAGTGGCCGATTATTGTCCCTCATATTATATTTATTCGTTGCATTAACAAGAATTTACGAAATCATCAAGAATTACAATAGCAAATGATCAGTAATAACAACGAAAGCAAAGTGTGTGACTGGAAGTCTTTTCCATACAGATTTAAGGAGGTATGCTACATCAGAGAAATTTGTTATGGATGAAAAGTGGAGGATATATACAACAATATTTTGAAATTGAAAATTTTCAAATTCACTTTATTTAGCCAAAAATGCAGTTTTAGTACAAAGCAATCTGAAAAATAAATAACCCACCTGCAGGACTTGAACCCATGATCTACAGTTCAGCAGTCGACGTGCTTTATTTCCCTAGCAGTCGAAGTGCAAAACCTACAGAGCTACTTAGCTAGGCAATGCTTTTTTAAATGAATAGACAAATATTGCTGATATTTATATTTTCATCCATGTTTTAAAAGGACGTCAGCCATTTTGATGATGTAGAGTACCTCCTTAATCATGTAATAGAAAAATGTAGCTGGGGCATGTCTATAGGTATTGAATACGTGCATGATATTATGTTGTTTATTTCTCATCCACAGGTGTACTGGGCAGGACCGATGATTGGAGGGGCGTTAGGGGCCTTCGTATACGACCGAGTGTTCTCTACAAGGGTTTGCAGAAATATATTACATGGTTGCAACAAAACGAAAAGCAAAGAGTCGGAAGAATATCACGTCAACGAAGTTTTCACCACCGAGAACTCAAAATTATGACGCAGATGATAATAAACACTAGGGCTCATGCTAAGAAACCAAAAATACCCAATACGAACTAACAAAATATTTAGAAGAATTGAAGCGTGGGCTTTACATCAAATATTGTATTACAACACCGTAAACATTTTAAAGGACAGAAGAAATTTATGGGAAATGTGTTACTCACTAATACTAATATTAACCATTATTACATCATTTTTTAATTTCCTATATGCGATACAATACTCATGTCAAGTATATGACAAATTGTGCAGTATGCCGGATGGGACCTCCTGTACTTTTTATCAAGAATAAGAAACAGTCGCATTTCATTTTAGTCCCTACCAAAACCGTTGCACCAAATCAGGAATGGTGCATTAAAAAAAATGCCGACCTTGGCATATGTATGAATATGTACCTATCAATCAATCAATATAATACATATCTTATACATGCCCTGCTGTATTACAATTTGTGATTTACAAAGTATTTTGATACATGTGTTTTCAAAGAATTCCTACTTTTGAAATAAAAAGGTTCTGCAGATACTGATGATCAGGCAGTTGAATAGTTTTCAATTACGAATTAAAATAGATAAGACTGCTAGCCACTTTGCAACCGAGAGGTCTCGAGTTCAATCCTTAGTAAGTTAGTTGCAAACCTAAGATGTCAAAGACAGGTAGTGACTGTGCATCCACCGGGGACCCAATATAATGAAGTAAAACGATTTTCGGATGCCTTTTGGATGGACCTATAAGCCGAGGTAACGTTAGTACGATAAGAAAAACCACTGCTAGAGTACATGGGAAATGCATGGCACTTCAGAGTTTAATTAAAGATATACACCTACAGTAGCTGCCTTGGATCCTGAAGAGTCACATTAAAGTTGAATACGAGGGATGTTCGATATGTAATGTGTATTGTACCACAGCGCGATGACGCTTTGCACAATTTCGTGGATGATGATACTCTTGCATACCTTTCTAACGGTATAAACACGAGCCTTCAGCACCACATAGTTTTAAACTTATAGTCATTTCAATAAAGCCAGTCGTTGACCAATGTTGTAAAAATGGTTGGGAAGCGGGTTGAGAATATTGAAGAAATTAGAGTTTATATAAAAGTTCACACAAAACTCGGTCACTCGGTAATGCAGATTCTTACTGAATTGGGGAAAGTTTATGGGTCTGATAAGGTATCTTATGAGACAGTTCGCAGGTGGAGAAAGAAATTTCTAACTGGCACAGAGTCCGTCAAAGATGCACCAAAATCTGACCGACCTGTGGCTGTAACAGGCAAGGCAAATATCTCAAAAGTCAGGGAAATAATTGAAAGTGATGGCAAATACACGATTCGTGATATTGCCAAAGCTGTTGACATATCGCTATCGCGGGTGCATTTCATTTTGAGGCATATTTTAAAAGTACGAAATATTTCTGCCAGATGGATACCGTATATATTGACAGATGACCAAAAACGCGTACGAGTACAAACCGCTAAGCGATTGCTCAAAAGAACCATAAGTACAAAGAAGGTTCTTTATTGCATAGTCTTCTCATGTAATGATATAACCGTACAAATTCCGGTGCCGAAGGGCAAAGGTGTTACAGGTCGGTATTACCGAAATATAATACTAAAAACGCTCAAGAAATATTATCATAAACGACGACCTGTGTCAGGATTTAGGCATGTTCGTCTATTTCAAGATAATGCTCCATCACATACATCTGAGCTTGTGAATAAATTTTTGAAGTCGGAGAAGGTTAATGTCTTGTCACACCCACCACACTCTCCAGATCTAGCCCCATGCGACTTTTTCCTTTTTCCAAAACTTAATAAGTTCTTATCTGGTCGTCGTTAAAAGTCCCGACAAGGCAAAATTAAAATGATATTGCCCCTACTGACATTTAAATTTGTAATGCAAGTTACCGGCCATAAAAATGCCGACTCGATCAATAACTACTAAAAAATTACGAATAGAAAACAAAGAGATGCCCACACTATTATCATCAACAAGGAATCAACCGCCTACTGGACAGGCCTAATCGAAAGTACCTCGACATGCTGCGGTACCAAGCATTCACAAGCACAGTCTATCTTTGGAGCCAAATAAATCTCAACAGCTTTACTTACTGAAGTGCCTCAGGAATTCCTCTCGACCTCAGATCCAAAGAATCCACGTCAATAAAATCCAAATACACAAACACTTCTACTTTTCATTGTAAACTATTGAACATTCTAATAACGCTGCATTAAAATATTTTTTTCATTGATGGTTGTTACACATGTTTATTTCAAAAAGACGGAGACATCAAACTTTTACCCGAAGGTCAGGCCTACGTCAAAAAATAAATACTCGGTCAATAGACTGAATATAGTTGTCATTTTGTTTGAATGGCAAAACCATTATTAATCATAAAGTATATCCCTTCTATAACAAAATTCATCCATGGTTTCTTTTATAAAAATGCCCTTTATAATATACATGAATCTATTATAAGCGCACTGTTTTTCCTCGCGTAAGGAAGATTAATAAGTATGACGCCTGTGCCCAGGATTCAAAACAAATTCATACTGTGGATCATCTCAAAATTAAGCGAAAAGAAGACGTACGAGATAAATAGAACATCTATAATTGCGTATTTTGATATTTTGGTTTATCCAACTCGTTGATATGGTGTATTTATTCGCTCGGCAAGCCTTGCAAAAAAAGTGAAACAATTAAATATAAATCGAAATAGGGATGGGATAGACAAGGAATCCACACATTTCAGAGAAATTATCGCCGCAAAAAAATCAGAAAGGGGAAGGGTGTAGGTAGTAGTGCCGATACCTTCCCCCACACGTTCCATCTTTTATAAGCACCTGTGTGTAAACAATGGAGGAAATTCGAACCATGAATAAATATTTCTCTCCGAACTATGTTGTCTCTTTATAGCTTTTTTATGTTTTAGTTAAATTAAACTTATTCATAGGAAGCTTGATTTATAGTTTTAAAAGAAATGTTTCGTTGTTTGGTAAACATATTGGAAGAATAAGCTTCCTGTCTATGGCATGTCAAACGTTGCAATATTTGATTTTTTCCATTTGTATTGTATAATTTTCCATTTTCCATTTACATTGTATAATTTTTCATTTGCATTGTATAATTTCCATTTGTATTGTATAATTTTCCATTTGTATTGTATATTTTCCATTTGTATTATATAATTTTTCGCTCGTTTTGCGTTGCATAATTTCCATTTCCTCTTAGCAAATACGGTACATTCGTGCGAAACGTGGCTCCTGAACTTCACCTTTTCAACATCTCGCGCATTACCAAATTCGATAAACGATAACTTAAGATTAATCCAATAATAGCTGTAGCAAACCAAACTCGATGTTAACAATTGGTGGGGACCCAAGGGATGAATTAAATCCCCCGAATCTACTGAATTCTGACTAAATAAAATGTGCATGCTTTTCTGGACAGTTCTTTTTTTTTTTAATGATCATGTTGGGGGTTGGGGGTTCGCCATTGCTAGAGCTAGCTACGTATTTTTAAAAATAACTAGTCCTGCATGGACCTGGTCGTGGTAGCTCAGTAATATATAGCTTGGTTTGTGGGCGGGAGGTCGTGAGTTCGAGCACCGCTCCTGCCATTGCCGCATCAAACCTAAGACATAAAAAAGTCAGTGATTGATCCTTTGCCAAACACTCGGCATTTTAAAAAAAATGTGAAGATAATGAACAGTGATCAGTCTCATAACTCCTATAAGCAATAAAGGAGAGAGTAAAAGTGAGAATCACGGGTTTTTCCGAAATGACCGTAAAACAGATATTCCGTGTCGCTGTAGGCGTTGGCACGATAAAGAACCGTCATTGCCACGGCCCTGTGCGCTAAGCACGTCTACATTTGTGGTACATCAGTGAACAATTTTCAAAGCAACATTAACTAATGAAATCCTTCGTAACAAATCAAAATAAACATTCCCTGGGATACAATTCAAATGAAAAATTATACAATACAAATGGAAAATATAAAATACAAATGGAAAATTATACAATACAAATAGAAAATTATACAATACAAATGGAAATTATACAATGCAAATGAAAAATCATACAATGCAAATGGAAAATACATAATACAAATGGAAATTATACAATACAAATGGAAAAGATCAAATATTGCAACATTTGACATGCCATATTCTATCATATTTTAAGTTTATATGTAGGTACCCTCTAACTTTTAATCTATTGTGACCTACATTTTGATTGGTTAATTTGGATTTTGAATTTCGAATGAGCCTTCTGGGCTTTCGTAGACAAGCCCTTGACTCAGTCATCAGTCAGTGCCTCAGAGGTCTGCCTAAATCAGCGTACCGTGATGCATGGAAGAAATGGATTCAGAGATTGAAATTATGCATTTCAAACCGCGGAGAATACTTTGAAGAGATGTTTGTTCATTTCACTATTTGAGTCGAATGCTTTTGAGATATCGCACTGTAACGGATTTTTGTATACTGGTATGGGACATACGATCATGTCCGGTAGAATAGAAATGTATATGATGGAAAACACCCAAGATACTGTCGAAATGATCGCACAATGGTCACTTGGTAAAACCCTATAAACACGGCACAAACCTGCAGTTTGACTGTTAGTCTGACGAAGAACATCGGTGAGATCAAAGTTGAAAGTATTAGATAGTTTACGTATAGGCCTAAGGGTTTGACAGTGTTAGTACGTCACCATTGCTATGCGATATGCTTAACATTGTCAATGTATGTTCCTTGATATGATTTAGTTAAATAACTTTGGTCGCCTCGGGATCTGATACTCGTTATTAGCAACACTGGTTGCTTGTGTTTTATGTAAAGCTGTTGCTTCAAGTTCAAAGCACCGCGGTCGCTTTGATGTGACTTGGCTGAAGTAACCATCGTCGTTTGATTAGAAGCCACGTGATAACTCCGTACACATGAATCAGTGATTTATTAACGTAGGTAATGTTCTATTAGGTTTACATGTATATAATCGTTTCTAAGAATAATATGAACTTGACTCCACTTTTTGGCACACTGTTTTCCCCTATAATAGCTCTAAAACTTCATTGTCATTTCGGATTTCAAACATTTCGGTTGAACATCACTGAAAATACATTATTTGTCGAAATGCGCATCTGGTGCATCAAAAATTGGTACCGTATAAGTTTTACATGTATATATTTGCATCTATTATTGATAAATTCAAATCATCAGCAAGTTATCTGAGGGGACCCTGTTGTAAATAATATAATAACGGTAGCTAGATAGGTTACACGTTACAGATTTTGGCGCCCAACGTGGGGCCCTGTTTATCGAATTATATTAGTTTTATGAAATTTTTGTTGCTTATTTTATTTTTTATAAGAAAAATCATGGCTAATTTGAATGACGACTTGAGTAAGATACCAGAGCAGATAGAAGCGCTCGAAAGAGCTACGCTTGAAACTTCTAGGTCGTTGAGGAATTTATTATAGGATTAAAAATTCTTTTTGAAGAATTTATCGATGTGTAAACGCCGGACATTTTACTCACAAACTGAATAAAAGTGCGGAGCACTTTTATGTTAAGTTTGTGAGTAAAATGTCCGACGTTTACACATCAATAAATTCTTCAAAAAGAATGTTTGATTCTTATAATTCCAATTCATTCACTTTATTAACAATTGCAAAAAATTTGAATAGTTTCCCCGCACTATGTTATTTGTTTTCGGGCGTGTATGAATACATCGCGTTTTCGGATTTATTGATGTATAAACTCCAAACTCCCCATCGAGGCCTCATTACGTCACCTACGAATAGACCTCTCCTATGTGACGCACCACAATATACAGATTTGTATATTGTGAGTCCGCGATTATCACGCAGACAAATTACACTAAAAAAGTAGTTCGCAGTTAAAAGTTTGAAGATATTGATATTAAGAGCATTAATATAAAAGTATGGATTTTATTTTAAACATAAAATGATCAAAAGATCATTAAAAAGTAGGGAGACTCTGTTCAAATTATTGTGTAAAGTAATGAACTTGATGTTTACGTTCTTGTTTTGAACGTTGTTTACGTTTGACGTTATGTTTTTTCGTCATTCTACAGTGACGTCACAGTATACCCGGCCTAAGAAATCGCTATCCCATAATGCCTAAGTGGAAGAGTTTGGTTTGTGAGCAAACGAACTCTGGTGGAAGTTTGGTATAAACTCTTGTTCAGCTTTATTTTTGTCCAATCAAAACAATTGTAACAAATAACATTGGAATTATCAGATATTCATGCTTCTACGCCCGTTGCACGAAGTAACCCGTCTGGTAGATTACATAGAAGCGACTACGGAATTAAGTCTCGTACAGATACCGAGAATGCACAAAGAAGTGGACGGGACGAGCACGTTCAATTTAGAGGTTTGGATGATCCTAGTACAACGGGGGTTGGTGATTTTCGAACAGCAACCGTTGTTAAGGGGATATGATTGTGACGTTTTTGAAGTCACTGCGCAACTCGAACTAACGTACGTAGGTCATGATTGTCGTGACATATATTGATTATGACTTTGACTAAAGTCATATTTTCGAAATACAAAAGCATAAATCATAACAGTTGGAGCCTTATTTGGATTAAATAATTTTGTATGAATGCCGTTATGACGTGTTTTTAGGAAATATGAGGTAACGACATAAGCGCGTGATTTTTGACGCCATGTTTACGTTGACAGCAGACAGAGTTTGACAGATGTCGTGGTATCGCATGTCATTATATATTTCTAGACCTGTGTATTCTGTTCAAAATAGACTCAAAATAGAAATGAAAGACGGAGTCGCAACACGTAGAACAGAATCTCTGCACAATTTTAAAAGTACATATAGCCAAATTGAACGACAATAAACTTGGGGCTAAAAAATTCTGCAAAATTTTTATTATGTCAGAGTAATAATAAATATTTTGTATTATATTCCGAGATTTCGTAAATAATAAAAATAATTGAAAAATATATTTACCCGAGGACTAAACATTTTGTCGGCACACAGGTACATGTGGTACCGCTCACGGATATACCTCTACCGGTACATGTAGCCTATGTACTGTCTGCGTCTTGTGAATTATTTAATGCAATTCATTGGTTCATCTATGATACATGTAACCTCATGTACCATAATAAGTATGTATACAAAGCAGGCTACGAATTATTTAGCACTGATTTCTGCATACGCATGGAGGAATATAATTATCGATGGATTTATACTCATCGGAGAAAATGAAGTCCAAATGAGGTGTGCATGCATGCATTTTTTGCAAAAATAATTGAAATGTACGTAAGTTTAATTGCTTATTTGAATCAAAATTATATATTGTTAGATGTTTGGATTTGAAATTAGATCGGCCGATACGTGGCGAAACACCTAGATGTCATAAAACGGAGGAAATGCGGAATAGGCAAAATTAAAGCTGACTTTATCATCCTGTAGCTGCTCTCATCAAATAATGATTGTATGCTTTAAATCTAACATAGTACATGTATTTTACCCATCTTATTTTCATTTGCAGATGGGGGGGGGGGGGGGGTGACCTAAACGACTGAGTGTTCTAGATTGCCTCTCCTCTACTTTGAAACGGGCATACTTGTTACGCAAATTCCATATTCAAATAGACCCAATCCCACCCTCTCCCCAGATTGCGTAGAAAGAAAACCAAACATTTGATTATAATTCTTGTATAAATTTTAAAAATAATAAAGTAGGGGATCTAGAGGAGATGAAGCACTAACACCCCCACCCCCCTAGGCATCTGATCTCACTTCTGGTATGTCCAGGGATCCGTGTTTGTCCAACTCTTTATTTTGTATTCCTTATAGGAGTTATGAGATTGATCACTGTTCGTTTTCTTCAACTTTCATTAATAGTTTTATGAAAATGTTTAGTGCGCCCAACTTGTTACACCCCCTCCCTTTTCGAAACATTAATAGGTTTCATCAGAATATCAGTTGAAACTTTAGAATAGTTAGAATCAATAGCAATCAAATAATTTACATTTACACTTAAAATAATATTTTCAGTTTAGAGGGGTACATAATGTAGATCTGCGATACGTAATTTACGGTATCAATATCAGATGCCAGATTGCTACTTGTTTGAATTATTTTTTCAAAGCAAAATAAGGCTGTGTTCAAAACAATTCGATTATTGTGGTTAAAGATTCACTAAAGTATTAAAGTTTTAATGAGATCAGAACATTTAGGTTGGTCGGTGATATGATTTTAAGTGGGTTTTTTTTGTTTGTTTGTTTGGTTTGGTACCTTTATGCATTCTTTATATGAAATTTCAAAAATTCTATTTACATTCATACATGATATGATTTTTTGCATTTATCTGAACAATTTACGCTCAAAATGCAAAAAAAAAAGAAAAAAAAAAAGACAGAGGAAATTCTTTCCAAATTTGAATTCGTTTTCATATCAACTAAAATATTTTCACAAATTAACCACTTTTAAGAACATAAGATTTAAACGTTGTGTTTGATGTTTTAAAAAAAATGTGTTTTAGAGAAAGAAAAAAAAAATCAGTTTATTTGTAGCAATTTTCAATGACCTCAGATTACCTTCAGTTCATCATATCTTTTTATCCAATTCATTGACATGCCAATATTTTTGGTTAGTCCTGTAGCTATGGATGCCATCTTTAACTCATAGTAAAATAATTAAAATCTAATTACATTCAGTAAATGTTTTTGACCATTTCCCTAGGAAACTCTATCCTCCAAAAGATATTTTTTAGAGGCGCTGAGGAAATTCGGACTGAATTTTGGGCAATTTGTTTTTGAGTTACGTGGAAAATATTTTCACATCATAGTGTCTGCACATAGACTGTTTGTATGATGGCCATTAAATATAGCCATATTACAACCTGTTTGTTTGTTGTACATATTTTTGGATATACAACTGCTAAATTTTGGCCTTTTGTGTTTTTTCAACATTGTTAGGTTCAGGGGTTGTTTCCATGGAAACGAACTCATTTACATATATAAAAATTGTCATTTTTCAAACAGGAGAGACCTCCTTTCTATGCTAAAATGATTTTCAGAAAAATCTAATTACTTTCATCTCAGCATCATATCCCCTTCAGGGCCGTAACTGCCGATGAGGCAGACGAGGCAACTGCCTCGTCTGATTTTTTGGCAAAAAAGAAAATAAAATTATATAAATGTTATATTATAGGATATATGTTTAAAATGAAGACAAGCACCTTTGTCTTTGACACCATATTACGATTCTTTACATAGTACAAATGAAACACAAACATGATAAATTGGGATTTAAAAAGTGTCATTTTCAGTCGTAAAGTCAATCGGCGGCCCCCAATCCCCTGCCTCCCCTGATTTAGAACCCTACTTACGGCCCTGCCCTTAACAAAGAACCTTGCGATGCCACAGTTTAGTGGCAGGAATGGAGTAGAAACAGGAAGGCGTGGCATGAATATGGACTTGCATGAATATGAACCGGGTGTTACGTACAGAAGACAACAGACTCGAATAGAATAAATCGTCAAGTGACGAATTCGAGAAGACCACATAATTATATAAAGCCAGCAACATTTGATGGTACGGGTTCTTGGGTGGACTATAAGTCCCATTTTGAGGCCTGTAGTTCTTTGAATCAATGGACAGATAGCGAGAAAGGTTTATATCTAAGTGTGTCTCTCAGAGGACAGGCTATGAGCGTTTTAGGTAACTTACCAAAGCAATCGACCAGAAGCTACGAGGAAATAGTAGTGGCCCTGGAAGACCGTTTTGCTCCGGCAAATCAGACAGAATTGTATAGGGTACAACTTAGAGAACGCAGACAAAAAACCACTGAATCACTTCCAGAGTTGGGTCAATCTATACGGAGATTAACTCACTTGACCTATCCTACGGCTCCAAATGACGTGAGAGAAACACTACCTAAGGAACAGTTCATATATGTCCTCGTTGATATGGACATGAGACTTAGAATAAAACAAACTAGACCACGCAGTCTCAACGACGCTATAAGACACGCAGTTGAATTAGAGGCTTTTGTGCGGTCAGATAAACAGCGCATGGAGAGCCAAACACATCTGCGACATATGGTGTCCGGCGAACCTGTCAAACAAAACAACACATCGGTTAAAAGAGAGGATGAGTTGTCGCGGATTATATCAAACATGCAGAAAACCATTGACGAATTACGCTCAGAAGTAAAGGGTTTGAAAGTGAAGTATGTGCACCCTAGTAATAATTCAGCCAGAGACTACAGAAGAGGGGCATCTAAGCAGAAATTGTCCCCACACAACACAATAACACAACATATCAATTTTATGGGTTCATTCCACACATAAACAGCCTGATGAAAACATTTTAACAAACTGTCGAGCTGTTTTGAGTCACGTGACTCGTTCGCTCAAACGACAGCGAAAATTCGGTTGACTACAATTGTATGCTTCTGTTATCGAATTCTGGAGTGATATTTTCTTTTAATCGGTATTAGTAAGTACAAGAAACATCGTTTTTTTGCTTAATTATGAGTTTAACATTGAATTCGACTCCAAAATATTTAAAATCGGCCCGAGAATGCCGCCTCCAGCTGGAGGCGGCGAATTTCCAGTTTACGTAATGGCGCCGGTTCTGACGTTTTCCTGGCACAGTAAATATCAAAATAATGAAAAAGCCAGGAAAACGTCAGATATTTCGGACTACATGCGAATATGTAGGAAGAAGCTTTAAAAGTCTTCTCAAGAACCACTGGGCCATAAGAGCTGAAATTTACATGAAAGCTCTCTGGTATAAAGTAGATTCAAGTTTGTTAAAACCATGGTCCTCAGGGGTAGGGTATAAATATAAACTTTTCTGGCGCAGTGGTTCTTGAGAAGGAGGTTTTTAAAGATGTTCGCTATATATTTATATGTAAAACTTTGATCCCTTATTGTAACCCCATCCTACCCCCCAGGTCGAGGAGGGGGCATGGTTTTAACAAACTTGAATCTGCACTACGTCAGGAAGCTTTCATTTAAATGTAAACTTTTCTGGTCTAATGGTTCTTGAGAAGGAGATTTTTAAAGATTTTCCTTATATATTTGTATGTAAACCTATAGTGGTCCCACCCTACCCCTGATGACCATGGTTTTGATATTCATTTAAGATATTGTCAACACCATTTATTCATCTTTGCTCTAATTAGAGCTGCAATAATTTCTTTTCCACTAATAGTGTCATCTAATTCTTCAAAAAAACAATCGTCCCTTACAGAATTTTAATGAAAATTTGCATCGGTTTCATTATCAACAGACAGAACCTACAAGTGATCAAAAAAGTCATTTACACACAAAGAAGTGTAACTCTTTACATGCCTTCAAAAAAGTCATTTACACACAAAGAAGTGTAACTCTTTACATGCCTTCAAAAAAGTCATTTACACACAAAGAAGTGTAACTCTTTACATGCCTTCAAAAAAGTCATTTACACACAAAGAAGTGTAACTCTTTACATGCCTTCGTTTGAAAATTTTGTAAAAATGTCTCGGATTAGTTTTCCTTAAGTAACCCAATATATTAACTTCTTGTCTGTCGTAAAAACACTTCACCTTTTTTATATGAAATTTATCTCCATTTTTATATATCAGTAATTGTTGTCTATTTTCAGCACAGTGATCATGGTTGAATGTTCCAAGCGATTGTACATAATACTATACAAAAGCTTACATCTCTCCTCAAGCCACGAATGTGAATTAACAGTTATCTTGCGAGAACTTGTACAAGATAAAAGAATTTTGCAAAATGGTTCAAATATTTCGTTTATCTGAGAGACAAAGTTATTAACATCGTGATCTAAACGTATAATGCATTTTATTATACTTTCATGTAAAATACTCCAACTTGATTGGTCGAGAAGCATTTGAAAAAACATATTGTTACCCTCTGAGTACAAAAAACACGCGCTCCAGGGTCATAGTATCTAGCAACGGGTAACAGTACTTGACAACGGGTGATATTATAAAAAATTATCACATGCGTCAAATTTATGCGCGTACGGTTCGCCGTAGATTGCTAGACGACGTCGTTTGAGCGTTTGTGATAAACGCGAGTACCCGCATCGAAATACGAAATATCGCACGACAGTGATTGATCAAATGTCAACAGACGTAAGTTTTTCTGCTTTCCAGTTTACATAACATTCAGTATAATAAAACAAATATTGCATGTATTTGAGGGTAACATTGGAAATTTTCACCCCTCGAGAAACCATTGTCAACCTCGGCTACGCCTCGGTTGACAATGGTTTTCTCGGGGTGAAAATTTTCAATGTTACCCTCAAATACATGCAATATTTATATAGTGTTATGTTATTGTAACAGATTCGTGGTGATTATTACAACAACACTGTTGGTTCGTTTTCCACAAGACGGCCTCTTTATTATGGATCAATAAGAATAAGAAAACCCTGTAACAAATAACAAATATTAAATATTTGGCGTATAATTATGACTATTGATATAATCATCGAAGGGAGATAATTCAATGACTTGAAATTTACAAATTCAAGTCTCCCACTTCTTTAATCAATATATATTCATCATAAAATATTTACAATAATTATCCTTATAAGTATATGAACATAATTGATTATTGCAATATATAAAATCACAACATACTTACCATTCAATGGGAATGAGTCATGGAACTTATAGTTACACGAAAATACACTGACAGGCTGATATCTACAAATCAATAATTAACAACTTTGTTGATATCTACTAGGCATAAAACAAGAAGTTTACTTTAAAACATGAAACAGTGAGACATTATGAATTAACTATTTACACACAACTTTATATTCAAAGTCTCACTCTCACTAATCATTTACTCCTGGAAAAGTGATTTAAGGAATTAGGTGCATAATGACAGGTTTAACATTTAATGAGAATTTAGATAATATATTAAACATTATTATCAAAGAACTACTTACCATGCAAATGGAAATTACTGTCACAGTCTAGGGTCTGAATAAGATAAACTCAATACTGGTCACCAAAACTCAAAATCTGTCCCAACACTTTCAGAAGCTGGATAATGTATAAGCCAAACACACAAAAGAACTCGAAGAACTTTTGGTGGGAAACACAAGAACCAACCATAAAGCATAAGACAAACTAAAACACCAATGAAATTAAAAGATACAAAACAACCATGACCAGAATGATTAGAGCCCTGAGGCTAACTCTGGATCTTTCTAGCAAATGACCATTTAAAAATCAATACACTAAACTATAGGTTGGTTGAATAAATCTAGAATTCATCTGTAGAAATGTAATGCAAATAATAATAATATATGTATGTATATACAGTACCAATTTCTTCAATAGTTGCATATGCAATATGCATTGCTATGTAAATGTGCACACTATATAAAACACGAGTCTGTCACGTTATCAATGGTGGCTCCTATATAATTTCTTTTGGACATAAGAATTACATTCATCTGCTGCATTTCCCCATCATTAAATATATACATGTATTACATTTGACGCATTTACATTACTAAAGTAAAAAGAAGCGGTGCATGGCCAGACCAAATGTTAAAATCACCTATTTTTGTAAATTGCTTATCAAACCGAAACAATTATTTTGCGCAATACATACTCAGTAACACTTGTTCCTATAACTTATGGTTGAAAATGTTATTCGACCATTTTCATCACCATTTGGATAATGACAATAAACTGTACATAAGACAACATTTATACGAGGGCGAGTCAATAAGTAACCAGCCTATCCCATTTCTGATTGACCGAGACGGTCACGATTTTCATGCCTTGTTTCAATACATGTTTTACACCTGGGTACAAAATTGCACGCCTATCGAGAAATTCTTTAATATGTTATTGAATGTCAAACATGGCTAGTGATGCAAAGGTATGCTTTTCATCTAAAGTTGAGTACCGTGCTATAATTCGGTACTTGTATTTAAAAGGTAAAACAGGGAAGGAAATACATGGCGAGTTAGCCGATGTTTATGGGTATTCTGCACCATCTTATACTCGGAGTGAATTCTGGGTAGGGGAATTCAAACGCAGTAGAACGTCTTTAGCAGATGAAGTCAGGTCTGGACGCCCACTGGATGCCACCGACGAAGAAATGTGTAAGAAAGTTCGGGATTTGGTAGACTCTGATAGGCGAATTCAGGTGGAAGAAATAGCTCAGGCATTAGGCATTTCACATGGTAGCGTTTCAACAATATTACATGATCGTTTATGTATGCTCAAGCTAACATCCCAATGGGTCCCTAAATCCCTTAGTGATGAATAAATGACAACCAAAGCATCAGTATGCAGCGCCTTGTTGAAGGGTTTGGCATAATACCGTTATCTGCACCGCGATAAAATGTAAGATTTATTTTTCCTTTAGTAAGAGTTATTTGCTCTTTAAATTTGGTTTATTCCGTTAAATTACTATAGGAATATGCAAATCTTCAAAGATTTGCATATGGCACAATTAAAAGAAGTATAAATTAAAATAACCCTCTGGGTAGTGGTAGGGGATGGTGGTGGATGAACCTAAATTACGGAATAAAATGTATATTAAAGATATGCGTTGCAGATAACGGTATTATGCCAAGCGTTTTGGGTCAAAAGATGATTTTCGTTTGCGTCTGGTGACTTTAGGTGAAATTATGAGCCAGAGAATAAAGCTCAAGAGTCGTCAGTGGGTAGGGCCTGGGTCCCCAAGGCCAAAGAAGTTCAAGACGCAATCATCTGCTTGCAAGGTGATGACCACAGTATTTTGGGACGCAAAAGGCGTTATTATGTTGGACTTTTTACCCAAGAGAAGTACAATAACTGGAGTATACTATCCAAACTTCCTAGACCAGCTGAGAACCGCCATCCGTGAAAAACGACGCCGAGGTAAACTCTCTAAAGGTGTTTTGCTGCAACAGGACAACGCAAGAGTCAACACTTACAAAGGATGCTGTAAAGCGAAATGGGTATGAATTGATAGTACATTCTGCCTATTCGCCTGACCTAGCTCCTAGGGACGTCTTCCTATTCCCAAGCTTGAAAAAGGATATCCATGGACGTTATTTCCGGTCTGTCGAAAACGTCGTGATGGCAGTTGAGGAGTGGGTCAATGGAAAGGACCCTGACTTTTTCAGTTCTGGGCTGATGACACTTGAACACCATTGGTCTAAGTGCATCACACTAGAGGGCAATTACATTGAAAAAGAAGAGGTGGATCTCAACCGGAAATAAGTTAGGCCGGTTACTTATTGACTCGCTCTTGTATAATATCGACATCACCAGTGATTACATGTGTATTTGAGATAGAATATGCATCTAACCTTGCTGATTTTTTGCTCAAATACCAATTTAACTATAAAAATATGACAAACCATTGTTGCACAATTCAACTAATTATTAAAACATTAAATAATAATGTATTACTTCTTGAAAATTTAGGTTTTTTTTGCTGAATTCAATTTATGTCCTGAAGTATGAAATGAACATTTTCTCGCCATCATAACGACGACTAATGGTCTTGCATAATATTTATCGTAAAATAATCGTCTATAAACCAGAGATTTTATTGCACAAAGATGAGTTAAGGTTAACTGACATTGAACGTCTATTTAACGCTAAATACGTTAATGGGAAGTTAACTGTCTTTTAAAGTTAACTAACCGTCGTGCAGCTAGATGGTGAATCTTCTCCACACGATGGGATTTCTCCATCCCACACTCGATATAATGAATTGTATCAGACTTTATTTTTGGTGTTTTATATAATTTCTAATCGTTATGTTGAGTTTTTGGGAAGATTAGGTCCTTTTGATTTGACGTCTCCATGGATACGAACTGGTTATGACGAGATAACTATAACGAGATAACTAACTCGTTATAACGTGATAACTAACTTGTTATAACGTGGGGGGGGAGGGGGGGGGGCTCCCGTAACCCATTATAAAGAGATAATTAATTAACTCGTTACAACGATGTAAACTGACTCGTTATAATGAAAAAAATTACACATCAGTTGCATGTTAATCATTAGACTGTTAGTCGGCATCTTTCAGTTTTCTATCGGTTAATATTTATTTAATTTACTTTTTCATTTTTGGCATGAGTTGAACGTTTTCACTCTTTCTTTTGATTAAATCATCACGTGATGCAGGATCCTTTGACAGAGGTGTTTATTTACTTCAAGGCAAAGAAATATGAATAACAAAATGCATGAAAACTTTCCATGGTAAGCGTTGTTTTTAAACTTTGTCTTGCGTAGGGGGAAACAATCAATCTCCCATGAATGACGATTTATCTAAAGATAATGATAAAAGTTTTGACTGTTTTATGAAGATCATATAATAAAATTCGTTTTTCAATTTTACAAAATGTACAGGTTCTGTTCTTAGTATGGCATTCTGTTTCTGTTCTCAGTCGTAGTGGTCACCACTAAGAGATCTCGCCGGTTTTGAAAATTATTTCACATCATATATTGTTCGAGGTTTAGAAATATTCTGAAGGTCATCCCAAGTGGTCTCAATCACGGGCACTGGAAGTTAATGTAAATATATAGTATGTACATGTATAAAAAGGAAGGGTAGGACACTCTTTTTGAGGCAAATTCGGGTTTGGGTTATTGTGGGCGTTTCTCAAACGGCCTGGCGCGATGAATCGTTCACATGTACCATACTTTCAATATATGTACGGTTTCTTTCCGTTCCAATGCCGTTCATTCGAAGAAAAAGATGTTTTTACACCTCCAAGTGTCTAAGAATTTCGCTAGACTGTCTTACTTCCGGGTTAATCGCACTGAATCAAAAGGTAAGTTGTGATTGGTCAATGTGATAAACATTTATAAGTTTATGTCATATTCTTATTGGTTGTGAAATAATGATAAGGATATTTGAACTATAAAAACAAACATGGCTCATGTACTTAACCACTAGTCTCTAACACCATCATGAAGTAATAATCCTAAGAATTATTTTCTCTACATATGTATTTATGGACTAGATAACGTGTGTCACATCAGACTTCAATTTTATTATTGACCTATCAGAACTTACCTTTCGATTCATTGCGATTAAACCGGAAGTAAGGCAGTCTAGCGAAATTCTTAGACACTTGGAGGTGTAAAAACATCTTTTTCTTCGAATGAACGGCATTGGAACGGAAAGAAACCGTACATATATTGAAAGTATGGTACATGTGAACGATTCATCGCGCCAGGCCGTTTGAGAAACGCCCACAATAACCCAAACCCGAATTTGCCTCAAAAAGAGTGTCCTACCCTTCCTTTTTATACATGTACATACTATATATTTACATTAACTTCCAGTGCCCGTGGTCTCAATGATTAATACTATCACAGAGAACCAGCTAAACATTGGCTATGTATTAAAACTACCACAGAGAACCAGTTAATCACTGGTAATGTATTAAAACTACCACAGAGAACCAGTTAATCACTGGTAATGTATTAAAACTACCACAGAGAACCAGTTAAACACTGGCACTGTATTAAACTACCACAGAGAACCAGCTAAACACTGGCTATGTATTACAAGAAACGGCCCAGTGTACACAAAACATGCTGATAATTATTGTTATTGTGCTGTTGGTGCTGATAAGATCTGATAATTACTGATACTTTGTACTATGGATTCTGATATTTACAAAGCTGAGGAAATTTTGAATCTCGAATGTCGAAGTCGAGTGAGCCTTCTAGGGCTTTCGTATAGTACTGCGAAGTGCTGATAAAGACGGAAGCTATTGGTCACCTTGCAGGAGGTGTGAAAATGGGTCGGGGGGGGGGGGGTAAACAAACATGGTCGAGGTAGTGTTTTAAAAAATCTTTATTTTTTTCTGACATGCATATTGTTTTCAGTTTATTGAGACAATTACAATCACTACCAAACACTAAATATTCTTATGAGAAAACCTTATTTTAGATATTTTCCTTTTAATCTATTTCCTTCTTTTTTTTGATAGAAATATTCTTAAAATGATGAGTCATGCGGACGATTCGTGTTTTGAATTTGACAGCTCATATTGCACAATATTGTATATTTTGCGCGTATGATTTTTTTGCCATACGGAATACAACCAAAAAGAATGAAAATCCAGCTCTCGGGTTAAATAATCGAAAGTGGGCTCGAACAGTTATTGCATAATATAATTTCCATCGAACTATATTTTCTTCCTTTGTGGAAAAAAGTAAACGAAGCAAAGATAATGAATACTTTTATAATATGTAATTTTCAATTTCAGTAAAAGTTTTGAAATAAAAAATAATAAAGATTGTGGTGCAAATTTAAGTCTAACAACCATTTTACCACCCTGTAGAAGTCAAGATTTATTGTCATTACCTTATTTACGTTCAGCCATGTTCGTCAGTTTAATATCTGTTTACATCCATATTTATTTCCACACCTGCGTATGATTATTGTTATGACATTATTCATCTATATAAATACCGGTATAGCACACACAGAGAGAGAGAGAGAGAGAGGGGGGGGGGGGGGGGAGTGTGTGTGTAATCTGAAACTTTTGTGAACTTGTATTATCAGGACTCCGTGTCAAGGATCACAAATCCCCTTGGCACTCAAAAGATCGTTTCCATGATGTTCGAAAAAGAGTAGGCTCATTGAAGACCGTCAAGGAAACCCCAACACTCACAACCGAACACATTTCAGTTAGTTAACCGTCGTAAAATGGGTTGTGAATATTCATTTGATATTCAAAATAATAGTAGAATATTAGGTGCAACTTTTAGAATTGAACCTTGATGGACCTGTTTAATACATTGTTGGGATATATATATATATATATATATATATATATATATATATATATAAACCACAAACAAACAATTATAACACTCAACCTTACGTTTACCCCTAGGATCTAAACGATACATGTGAAAATCAATTAATTAATATATAAAGCACTAAATAATCACAACTAGGTACTGAAAATTTTCGCCCCAGCCCGGGGTCGAACCAGCGACGTATATATATATATATATATATATATATATATATATATATATATATATATATAAAATATACATGTATATAAAATATATATATGATGAATAATGAATATTATAAGACTAATCTGCGTGGTATGTATGAATATTTCGATTTTGTTATAAACACTTCGTTATGTAGCTTTAACATGTATGTCCATTAATAGCACTACTAAACGTCTCAGAGCACGTGACTTGTGTATCGGACCCATTACAAATATTAGTTCCTGACACATTTTCTTAATTGATCGTTAGCAAGTACAAGAAGGATATTCATAAGTATGGCAGTAAATTGTACAGTTGATGGTTATGTGGAAAGATCAAATAAAGAGTGAGTATCAGAGTTCTACTTTCAAATGAATTTCATTCTGTCTTGAAATGTAAATGTCCTGAAGGGAGTCTATTGTCAAAAAAAAAGAGGCTCTGCCATATCCAGGGTAGTACTAATACCTTTATATCAAAGCTGTGTACTCAAATGTTTGGAAATGAGTTACTGAGTATAATTTTGATAAATTTCCTTTCAAAGTTATTCTAAACGACTGATGCATATTTCAGTATTAAGTTTTTTTTTTAATGTTTATTGTGCTGATAAAACGCAACAATAGTACAGGCAAATTGAATAAAACGCAACAATAGTACAGGCAAATTGAATAAAACGCAACAATAGTACAGGCAAATTGAATAAAACGCAACAATAGTACAGGCAAATTGAATAAAACGCGATAGAGCATGACGGAAAATTTATCTACATAGTGTATATACATATATGTTAGCACAAAAATGGATGGATAGATAGATAGATAAATAGATAGATAGATAGTTAGCTAGGTAAAACATTTAACGCTTATATTTACAAATGTGAAGTTTTGAAAAGTGTTGCAAGCCCAATTCCTAGATTTATCCGTGTTTTCAGTCCAGCAGTCGTTACGACATGGGATATAGCCACAAGTGCTTTCTTGAACGCTATTGGCTGAACTGGCATTTATGGTAAACCCTTTTACTATTTATTCGAAAAGAATGGTATCTCTTTGAATTAAAGATGTATCTCTTATTTCAAAGAGAGATCTCTTTAAAATGAGATATATCTCTTAATTTTAAGAGATGTCTCTCTAGAAAAGAGATATCTCTTTCACTTAGAGAGATATCTCTTTCACTTAAAGAGATATCTCTTTTACTCTAAGAGATATCTTTTTTAATTTGAGAGATATCTCCTTCATTTAAAAAGATATATCTCTAAGAATTCCCTGAGAGATATCTCTCAAAGTATAATAAATATCTCTTAATTAGTTGAAAAGGAGATATCTCTAAAAGAGAAAGAGATATCTCTTTCCAATGTTTTTTTATTAGATTGAATACTTAAGGAAATCTCCCTAAACCGGAAGCCCTCCAAAGCATATCTTACCATGATGGCCGCAATCCCGGGCGAAATTTTTGCGTTTACCGCATGTGAAGTGTATATAGGTAACAAGAAAACAAAGACAATAACTTGATAAAATATGTGAGGTAGAGTGGATTTGGCCTCTCGGCAACTTGACAATGTTACCCAAACCACCTCTTCAACCTTATCCGCCATTTTTACACTAGAAGTACAGTACTGTATTTTGACTGGTTACAAAATAGGGTTACATCATATTAATGGCGATGCAACAGGGGAAAGTCATGATTATGGGGGGACATTTAAAGGGATATCTCTTAAAGTTAAAGAGACATCTTTTGAAAATTTAAAGAGATATCTCTCTAGCGTAAAAAGATATTTCTTATTACATTGATAGAGAGACATCTCTTTATACTAGAGAAATTTCTCTTTCTCTTTGAAAAATATCTTTCTAGCTATGAGATATCTCTCAAAGAGAAAGATATATCTCTCTAGCGTAAAGAGGTATCTCTTTTGTTTAAAGATATCTCTTTTTTAGTTAGAAAGATATCTCTTGGTTAAAGAAATATCTCCCTAGCGTAAAAAGATATCTCTCTAACTTACAGAGATATCCTTACAACCAATAGCGATATCCTTCTAGTGTAAAGGGATGGTATGTCAATATGTATTGTGCAATGCCATTGGTAGTTATTGTCAAATGAACCACAGAATATATTGCAATATATTTTCATAGCAAAATCATGTTGGAATGTAAGTATTTGAAATTGAACCCAACGTTCTACCTTTAGTAAGTGTTTTCTTAATTATTTGTCTCTATGACGTCATAAATTATATCTTTGCGCTTTAAACTTGTCAATCTAACTCAAAGAGAACAATATATGCAACATTGTTTTAAAAAAGCGCTTGATACTAGTACAGTCGCGCAAAAATAAAATAAAATATAAAAACGGCATTGAGTTTTATTTAATTCAATGCTCACCTAAATATTAACAAAATGTGACACCAAAATTTCAGTTTTTAAATGTGAATGGCGTCATATTAATTGTACTAAAAGCGTAATTAAATCGAGTAATGAATAAGTAAAAATATCTCCTTGTCCGTAGATGAAATATTTTGTGTAAAATATCTACCTTACTGCCGTCCCTCTTTATAATAGGAATTTTTTTTCCAGGTCATGAAAACATATCATTTCCTGCTGTTCTCCGTATATCCTACCATTCTATGCAGCTTCCACGGGGTGCAAACTTCAACTAAAGAAGGCAAGAATCAATTTTATGAAAACAATTCTCTTTCCAAATAGAAAGCATGACTGTTTTAGTGATTTTCTAATTTTGGTATAAAAAACGAATATTTGGGGGGGGGGGGGGGCTTTATATTTTTATTTAAAAAATGAGAACGTCTATATGAGGAGTTTTTTTTGTGGTTTTTTTATTTTTTTTTATTTTTTATTTTTGGTGTTACATTTATTTCCATATGAATATATACACTATTATACATGTATGTGAATGTATGATGACAAAACATAAGTACATATATATATTATTGATGTCAAGCATAAATATATGGTAAACATATCTAAATCTTTGATATCATATCTAATATCGCATAATAATCTTGGCCTATGTATATATTTTGTGTCGTTTTCAGAGAGAGAGAGAGAGAGAGAGAGAAAGAGAGAGAGAGAGAGTTTTATTAGTTTCATATGCAATTTGCTTTAAAGCTCTTAACATACTCTTTATTTCATTTAACAGACTTTTCATGGATAGGCTATTTTTTAAACATCTCATTATATATATATATATATATATATATATATATATATATATATATATATATATATATATATATATGTTTTATGGACATTAACATGATATTGAATGTTTTGGCCGATTCACTTTTGTTTAATTCTCCAAATATGAAGGTAATGACATCCAGGTTTAAAATGAACTTTAGATTAATGAACTCTCCGAGTAACAACAGATGATAGATTGTTTCTTCTTCGTTTTTACATAAATCACACAAATTTGAGTTTACTTTGTCAATTTTAAACATAAAACTATTTGTAGTAAGAATGTAATGATTAATTCGGAATTGCAACAATTGTAATTTAAAAAAAAAAGAATATTCTAAAGGTACTTAGTATTACTAATTTTTTTTTGCTTCCAAATTAACACGATTAATGTACATGTGTATCTATGATGGCGATATATAATAACTTATGTAGCGGAAACTATTTGATTTCATCCCAGGTTAAAGTAATGGGCCGACAATTGACTAATTCTGTGTATAACGCATGCTCTTCACACGTGGTCGGAAAGAAAACATTGGCGTCTGTAAGTTCCTTGACTGTAGATCTTGGACATATTAAACTTGATTTGTCATGCTAGATAATATGTAAAACACTAAAGGGTAGTTAGATATGCACATATCTATAAGAATTGTTAAGAAAATAGTACGTTGTATGCCAATAAGACAGTCACGTGGTCAGTAATCGGTTCGTCTCGGAAAGAAAGTGTGTAAAAAGACAGTCAGATTTTCATGTATGCATCTATCTTTACAGCCATTGTCTTTTGTTCGCATATCTTATAAAGTTACTGTTTTATTTTATTCATAGAATACCGTACTATTGATATCCTTATCAAAATCTAACATAAGAATTGGAGCATATGTACCTTTAGCTCGTTAAAACCAATCTCTACAGAGTACAATACAAATGTGTAGCTTTTCGAAACATCTGTGTGATATCAATTATTGTATGCACGTCAATGTCATGAACACAACATAATATTTCAGATTCCGAGTCACGTGACGTAATATGACGTCTGTCTATATGAACATACACATCAAACCAGTTTGTGTATTTGTATTAGATGTTTGCTGACTGCTTTCTGTGATATTTTGATTTTCCTAAACATCTTTGCTAATTATAAAAAGGCATGAAAGAGAGCAGATGCATGAATTGTTAAAAACAATAGCGTAGAGGCTTGAACAAATCTAGTACATACCGCAAAAGTGATTGTTGCACCTGAGTTGTTTTATAGCTTGCCTCTCGGCCAGTTTACATCTCCAATGATAATGTGAAAAGGTGAAAATAACGAACAGTGATCATTCTCATAACGCCTATAAAGAACATGGAACCCGAACATACCAGAGGTGAGATCAGATGTCTAGGACGAGTAAGCATCCTCTATCGACCGGTCTCACCCGCCATGAACCCTATATCTCGATAAGGTAAACGGAGTTATCCGTAGTCAATATCAGTGTGCAAAGAAAGGCCTAACAATCGGTATGAAACACGTCAGACAGCATTTGACCCAATGGTAGGTTGTATTGGTAAATTAGATCGTTATAATGACCATACAATTTGCGAAATGCTGACTTTAAACGAAATTATTGAGATCCCTTTAACATAAATTTATTTGTCAGTAGCCTGTCTCGATTTCAAAACTGACCATACGCAGAATAGATTGCGTATCGAATCATTTTTAGACATAGACACCATTTACAGGTAATAATGGAATATTGCTACATAAATATGGGAAGTTGATGGTGGAGCTGAAATAATCCCGTTTGCCATTAAGTTCAGCCGTTAGTTTGTTGTAAATATCTATGTTCAATAACATATCTACATGTAAGTATGAAACAGATGTGGAAGACTCGGTGGTATATTTTATTTCGAGTTCATTGGGATATATCGAATCGACCGAACATAGGCCTAAATTTGAAACCCTTCACCGGTCTTGGTGACGTCTCCATATGAGTGAAAAATTCTCGAGCGAGACGTTAAGCAAGATACAATCAATCGAGTTGAAAACCACAGCAAGAGATGTTTTCTTCTCATGTAGAAGCTTTTGAATAAAGTCTGCCTCGTAAGAATATAAAAACAGGTCAGGTACTAAAGGAGCACAATTAGTGCCCATGGGAACCTGCGTAAATTGTAAGAGGAGGAACCAGACTTTTGAAGAAAAATGTTTTCGACCCCAATTTAGCCCTTAGAGTGAAGGAAAATTTGGAGATCTTATTGCACATCTACAAGACACTACCAATCACCTTCCAAAAAATAATTTGGCTACTGCATAAAATGCAAGAGGAGTTCTGGAAACCAGGTTTGTATAGGAAATTGTCATTTTCGATCCCCATTTGGCCCCAAGGGCGAAAAACATCTACTGGACACCACCAATCATCGTACAAAGAATGATTTAGGTCTACCTAAAGTATAAGAGGAGTTTTAGGAACCAGCTTTTTAAAGAAAAACGTCGTTTTTAATAGCCATTATGCCTCCAGGGTAAAATTGAAAATTCAAAAACCTTATTGCACATCTACAGGACACTTTTTATCGTGTTCCAAACGATTAATTGGTTACTTTAAAAGAGAAGAACGTGTGACAGACGGACGGACAGACCAAGGTATCAACAATATACTTGAACTCGTTTTAGAAAGTACGGAGATACGTGTAATGATAGCTATTTCCTCATGTGAATCGTATACAGGTAACAGTTGTGAACAATACACGTATGAATCTTGATGAATATAGCATGTCTATTTTAATTTGGGAATACCGATAAAAATGAAAGTAGAATGTAAATTTCATTTTTTTTTAAATAACGCTTTTTATGAAGTGTGCCGGCCGTTGCAGTTCATGCCCTCATGTATTTTCGAAAATGAAATTTATTTCTAAAAATACATGTATACCAAAAAAAAGCGCTTGGATTTTAAAAAGAATTAGTATTCAAACCACTGAATACTCTTCTGTTGTATGTACAATTTATAGTACATTTGATCAGCTACGAACATTGATACTCTTTATTAATACAATGTACCTTTATTTCTTTCTTTTCGTTTTATCAATGTATTTTGTTAAGCAGAAATATGCACTTTTCACCTTAAGATGTTTGTAATTTTATCTGTATACTTGTTGCATGATATCGTTGCAATAATACGATTAGATGAATATCAAAATCATGTATTCACACATCTAAACAAAAGTGCGTACCATCAATCCTTCTGTGCTTAGTAAACCAGATGTGATAAAAGAATTAGATAGGTTACACGGAGAATATGTTTTGATTCCAGCTGACAAAGCTTATATAACAACATTGTCTTCGTTTGCAATGCTTATTATTACTACTGTATTTTAAACGAACTTTACACTAATTCCACATTTGATAATTCATCTTATACTCCAACTTCCCTTTCAAAAGATAAAATTCTTCATAATCAAGCTTCAGTTTTAAATACATTGAATATTCCAGTCAAGGGGACGAATGCTATGAGTTACCGTACCTCCTAAACTAAAAATATCCTTACAAACACAGATACATTACTGAATCCAGTAAATGTTCTAACAAGCCCCTATCTTTGCTCCTCAAGAAAACATTAACTGTAGTAAAGGCGAAACTTCAAACGTATCGTGCCACGACATATGCCAGAAACGGTGAAATCAAATATGGATTCTTTAAAAATTAAAGAAATTTGAGTAAATTTGAAACCACAAAACTTTTTCTGAAATCAAAAACACCGAAGGTATAACTGTTCAACACTTTACAAGACCATTCCTATTGATAAATCAAAGACTAGACTTGTTGACATCACCGAAAGTTGCTTCGTCAATAAATATGGAAAAAGGAAATATTCATATTTGTGATCAGTCATTAAAAATACTTTGTTAAACATCACTTTGATTCCACGCACAAAATACTCTGAAGTTGATATCAAAGATATGATGGAGTTTCTCATTGACAATATCTTCGTAGTCTTTAATGATCAGGTCTTCCAACAGTGTTTCTATATTGTAAGCTACCCAAGGATAGGGGTTTGCTTGTATATTTCTGAATCCTCAGCAGATCCACTCATGTCAGGATAATTCCAAAGATCATTTAACTTCAATAAACAATATCTCGGTCACACTTCTCTTCCTTTTGATGAAGAATACTAGAAACTTTTCAGTCTTAATCTGTATTTATTATGATGAATAAACAAAACAAGGCACAAATAAAATCTCTTCATGTGGTGAACTCTGTATACTACGACAGGCTTTATACAAGTGCTGAATTTTCAGAAATACAAGTTTTGGTTGTCCAGTGTGGTAGGAGATTTCTAACTAAGTTTTTACTATGATTATTACATTATGAGTAGTCTCACCTTAATTTTCTTCCAAGAGATTTGAATGCTACCGCCGCTCAACTTGTAGAAATCTGCCGTAGTAACGTAGCGAGCTTACTTATATAACCTTCGGTCCTAGACCACATGACTACAATTAACCAATCAAAATATGCCGTACAGGCCTCTAACCAATCAGCGACTTGTACGGTGGCATCGGCTCCCACACAATTTCCCACACAGAACTACTTTTTCCCGTACAGGCCACCGTACAAGCGCGAAAGGAATATCAATAAGTACCAATAATTAAAACTGAGTAGCATACATTAAGAAGCTCAATTTGCTAATCTAAACAAGTAAATAAATATCACAATATCTCATGCATGTGGGTTAAACATACTCTGTCTTGTGTGCGCATGAATACAGTTACTATCAACGATACCGTAAACAAATATAGTTCCTTAAGATATGACTGGTTACATGTAGTATGTAATAAATAACAACGAATTCTCAACCTCAAATTGTTAAAGAACATTAATTCATATGTCTAAATGATTCACATAGTAAATACTATCTCACAACCATCGTAAATATCTTCGTCACCAAACCGGAAGTGACGAGTGATACTGCACTCGTAAAAAAGATGATGGCAGCCAAAAACATGAAATGTAAATATCCACCCGACATTCCCCAACATTATTACTACTACTACCCCTCGTGAAACTAAAACTGGTAATTACAACAGGAATTATTCAAGGGAATGCACGTAAGTACATGAAATGACTCGAGATTGCTCTAAACTCGTAAATGAATAACTTAACTATCGGAACACGTGTAAACATGAGACATGTCAGAATATACGGGACCATTTCTGAAGGAATACATCGTAATGCACAATACAATGTCACTAATTATTATTGATCCAAACATGTTAAAAGTAGAAAATCAAGTAACAGATTACAATATTCTTACGAGACAGAATCTCTTCAAAAGCTTCTACATGAGAAGAAAAAAAAATGGATTGGCTCAAAAAATACAGTAATGACGTTTTATTACCCAACAGTAATCTCAGATAGGGAACTACTAAATTCACCCTGTTAGAAATTATTTTTGATGTTGAATTGCACAAAATGCCTAAGCTAAATTATGATCCAAAATTAGTAAAAATCAAATCCATTCTAAATCAATGGGGGAAAAGACATTTAACCCCCATTGGCAAGATTACAGTCATTAAAACATTAGTTCTACCCTTATTGAATCATATTTTTATGTCTATCCCTAACCCATCTGTGTTTTATTGTAAAGAATTATAAAAAATGTTCTTTTCATTTGTATGGAATGGTTCAACTCATAGAGTAAGAAAAGATGTCCTTGTGAAGAAATATGAAGATGGGGTTCTAAAGATGATTAATCTAAAATCTTTCATAGCATCAATGAAATCATTCTGGATACAACAACTTATTTCTACAAACAGGGGAATGAATAACTTAATACCTGGCTTTGAACTACGTTCATTTCTTGTGGGATTGAATATGTCAAATTACTCTTGAAATCCTTTAAAAAAAACCCAGCTTTTGGATAGATGTATTCAAATCTTGGATTGAACTACAAAATGCTAGTGCAGAATCAAATACTACTGCAGTTACACCTCTATTTTATAATCATATGATTCATATTGGTGGGATTATTTTTATAAACAACTCTTTGACAGTAACATTAGACACATAAATGATATTATTGAAGAAGATGGTAGTTTTTTAAGCTATGAAACTTTTTGTGATACTTATCCAAATGTGAAAATCAATTTCTTAGAATATGCAAGCATCATTCATGCAATAAAAACATGTATTAAAAAGTCTTCCAAAAACATAAGTTTTAAAAAGTCGGCAAATCCATTCTTTATGTCAAACATATACAATGTACTGAAATGTAGAAAGTCCAAATGCTTTTATGAACTTCTCAACAAAAATTCCTCTGTGACAACTGGCAAAACAAGATGGAGTGAACTCTTAGAAATAGATAATACTGAGTGGAAAATAATCCACAAAATACCTTTCATAATAACAAAAAATAGTAAACTTCAATGGTTCCAATATAGAATACTTACTAAAATTTTAGCGACAAACTCATTTTTATTTAAAATAAAAAAGTGAACTCACAAATGTGTACCTTTTGTCACAATGAGGAGGAAAGAATAGAACATATAATATGGGAATGTAATTGTGTTCAATCATTTCTAGCTGATTTTGAAGTTTACGTAGAACAGAGAACAAATTGTCAACTAGTCTTTACAAAAAGTCTTTTATAGTAGGCATCCTTGAGAAAAACAAGGGTATACAAAATATTCTCATCCTTTGGTTAAAGTATTATATTTATACAGCAAGGTGTACAGAAAAAATTTGAGTGTGCGTTTTGCAATATCATTTTTAAAGTTATTCTATGAAACACAAAAATTCATTTCATATAAAAATGGTGATACTGAAAATTTTGATGCCCTTTGGAATAGATGGAACCAAATATTTTCATAGCTCTCTCTCTCCTTTCTTTTTTTCTCTCTCTCTAAAAGAAATAAACACTTCTGTAATTCTATATTACATGTATATATTATGAAGATATACCATGAACTATTTACAGAATGTTGAATATATATATATATATATATATATATATATATATATATATATATATATATATATATATATATATATATATAATGTTGAATATATATATATATATATATATATATATATATATATATATATCTTGCTGTGGCTTTCAATTTTCAATTCAACTATTAGATAATCGACAACGTTTTATCTATTAACAATACTCATTTTCATTCCTATGTAGATTCGATTTATGTCGGAGAATTCGATTTAAAAGACACCAAAGAGTCCTCCACATCTACGTCGAACTTAGATATTTTATTGAATATAGAGGTTAACGGCAAACTAACACTCAACTTAATAGTCAGCTCCCCATATCTATGTAGCAATATTCCATTATCACCTGCATATGGTATTTGTGTCTCTCAAGTGATTCGTTATACATGAGCTTGTTTTGCATATGATCAGTTTTTAAATCGAGGAAGGCTACTGACAAATAAGTTGATCTAACAAGGCTTTCAACAATCTCGTTTAAAGTATGCAGCATTTCGCAAATTCTATGGTTGCTATAACGATCTAGTTTCCCAATCTCCCAATCCAACACTGACCACTAGTAGCGGGATCATTAAATGTGTAACAATTGATAATTGTATTATATATTTTGATACCACCCATTGAATTTTGTACAATGATTGAATACTTATATTATTGATGATTTATTTCCAAATCCATATGATTACATACATATATTTAGTATGAAGGAAAAGTGTGAAACCATAAGTTCTTTGATGACAATTTCCCTTGAAAATTGGTCAAAAATCGACCTTTGACATACTCCCTGAAAATTATTAATTATTTTCTAATTATTTCAGTTAATTTTAGATATAAAAACAAATCATATTGTTCTAGCGTGCTTTCCATCGTCGAAATAAAGTAACATCATCATATCTTTAACCAATAATTGGGGAAATTGACTCGATTATGCGATAATTTACGGTAAGGTGTACTAAAATGATTTTTTTTTTTTTTTTTTTTTTTTTTTTTTACTTTTACAAATAACTTTCATGAGCTAAACTTGTATGTTTTGATGTATGCAGATGATATGGTCATTTTTACTGAAAGCGTATATGAGCTTCAAAATATGTTAGATGAGTTATATGAATATATAACTGACTAGGTTCTTACTGTTAATGTTGATAAAACAAAAAAAAATTATTTTTAGGAATGGAGGTAAAATCAAACATACAGTAAAATGGAATCTGAATGGTCAGCCAATTGAAGTTGATGATAAATTTGTATACCTTGGTGATTTATTTAACTTTAACGGTAACTATAATTTTACGCAAAAACAATTAGTCTGTCAAGGTAGAAAAGCAATGTTCTCATTAAAATCAAAAGTTAAAAAAATATGTGCTTTAACACAGAAACACTATTGGCACTTTTTGACATATATGTAGCAAGTATCCTGAATTATGGTTGTGAAGTATGGGGAAGCCATAATGCCAGAGATATAGAAAAGATACAGTTAGATTTTATAAAATCTGTTTTAGGTGTGCGAAAAAACATAAATTCTGCCTCGGTGTATTTTGAAACTGGGAGGTTACCTATGAAATCATTCGATTCTTCAGAATGTTCAAATTTTGGTTTAAAGTGTTGCGTAGTGAAAATTGTATAATTAGAAATTGTTACGGAATTATATTACAACTGTGATAGAATGAAAAATTGTAGCAAAAATCGGGCCTATTGTATTAAACAAAAATTGTACGATATAGGGTTAGGATATATTTGGTGTGATCAGGAGAATGCAACTTCTAAACTTTTCTCTCCTATTATAAACAGAGGTTGACTGATATGTGTTTTCAAAGTTTAGTTGAACAAATTAATTGTTCTTCAAAGCGTATTATTTACAAACATGTTATTGATCACTTTTCGTTACAGTATTACCTTTGTAAACCTATACCTAATATGTATAAAAGACACATTTGTCGAATTAGACTATCCTCTCATAATCTTGAAATTGAAAAAGGCCGCCATAACAATATACTTAGAGAAAATAGAGTATGTAAATTTTGTAAAAATGACATAGAGGACGAATACCACTTTATATTAATTTGCCCTCATTACGAGGAATTTCGACATAGAAATATCAAAAATTATTATTGTCAAAAACCATCTGTTTTCAAATTTGTACAATTATTAAGTGTTCATAATGTACACGAACTTTGTAATTTAGGAAAATATTTATGTCTTGCACTCAAGTTGCGAGAAAACCTTGTTTAAGTCATTCTCCGTTGCTTGCTTGAATTAGTACACTGCCATACAATGTCATTTTTATGTACATGTATTTATGAAATTGATGTGATAAGGCATATGTCTTAAGCAATAAAGAATATATGTTACCTGTACAGTCAATATGCATGGATTTTGTTGGCTGTAGATCTGTAGCTCTTTGGTAAAGTATTGGGACAGACCAGAAAGCTATACGGATCAACCCCCGATAAAAATCTGCAATTTACGGCGCACGATTGATGACTTATATCGCTATATTCTTGCATTATTTTATATAAAAATTCTTAACTTATTTTCCAAAATTATACCTTTAGATATTCATTAAATCCCGTTGCGATCCGAAATCTCACCGCATTAAATGATTTCGTTTGTTGACGTAGTCACGTTAGGTAGACAGTCAATTCGAACCTCGTTAATTTTTGTCTATGTCATAATATCAAGTACGAGGTATGTATTCGATCTTCATTTATCATAAACACGAATAATTACCGGTAATAAAAAGTGAAAAAAGTGTAATTCCTCTATACGTAAAATACCCTTTTGCACATCGACAAGTAATCATGGTTTGTTATGAAAGCCTATTCTGGTCCCCGCCCCCTCTACTAATGGCGAAGTGTAATAACAAAGTGGTTGGGATGGGCACCAGACTAATGTAAGACGTTTGGGGTTTTCTTTAATAATCAAACTCTTTAAAATGGTTATTTTTCAACTGAACTTGGATGATTTCATCCAAAATATTCAGCTAAAATAGTCGTGGGGACACTGTCCATTATTGTTTTTAAAAGAGTAGGAGTATGGAAATGAACAGGGATCGATTTCACTCATTTGAGGCTGCAAGTTTTCGGGGTCGCATGGGGCTTTAATGAGTATTTGAAGGCAAATTTGAACACAAGTATAGTGGGGAAAATGTCAGGAAATTTTTTATTCAAAATGTTTTGAAACAGTAATGTAAGAATACGGCGATATAAGGCCCCAACCACGCGCATTTTTTTTCCCTGCGCCTTTAATGCAGGTTTTTATAAGAGATGGATCTGTAGCTAACAAAAAAAAAAGAAAAGAAATACTAGCCCGTCGTATACTATCATAATGTATTGTGTTGGAATATTGAGAACAGTCCCATCGTGTAAACACGGTCCATTTCAAAACGTGGATCTTTAATGGTTAGCGATTACTTGGGAGTTGTCCTGTATATTTCATAAATGAAATCTACAAAATACCCCCCCCCCCGCGCAATTATCCATTTGGCGGAAGAATATATTGTTTGCACATCTGTTCACAATGGTTTTTGACGTTGAGATTAAATTTGCAATTTGCATCTAATTTCTTTGAAAGCTGATATTTTTTAGGGTTTAGTTTGAAAATAGCATTATCTTTATTTACAGTCTGTAGCATAGAACCATTCCGAAGACCAGATTATTACGTCATTTATATCAGAGGTTATTCTTTGCTTCGACAATGTCCACCTGGCGAGTATTACAGACCCCGACTCTGTCGGTGTTTTCCGAGACGACGCCCGCTACCCACCAAAACAAATCGACTTCCAGCTGACATCAGAACAGACCGTCCCTTGCCCACCACCTTCCTCCCAGTTACAATAGAGGAACGTCCAAAATTTGTGACCACTGTGGACCCTCTGGTGACAAATTCGTTCGCTCTAATGGGAGGGGGTTTTAACATGATCCAGTCTCCTAACTCAAATGTACCTGAAAACAGAGAGGTGAACTCGAGGAGAATATCAAGTCGGCGCCTTTTACAACATCAGAGCAAAATTTTTAAACCGTTTGAAAGAACATCTACTAAGTCAGCTAGAAAGAAGAACTTTAAAATATTGACATCGTCACCCTTCAATAGAAGAGCACGCACCAAAGTCCAAGGCAAACAAGAGATAGTCAAACCTCTTAAGCGAGTAAAAATATCAAATGGAGATGAGCATCACATTGATAGTACATCTAAGAAAGACTTATACAATCATCATTCACTTACAGTAGATGGTAATAATACATATCCATTTTTTAAATTTCTATCCATGTGCATTTTTACTGTTTGAGTTTTTTTCCCTTGGCTAACTTGACGCATTATAGCGATTGTGGTTTCTTTCATAGATACAAAAGACGAAAATTTCTGCAATCCTTATTTTAAATTCGTTTTTGACCGAACGTTTCTTTCGGAAGACAAGAGTGTACCCTCTCAGCCAACTAATACTATTCGTTTCCTCCGTGAACCTGGAAGTACGGGGAAAACGTCCGCCTTCTTTGACGGGAGCGGAATTGTAACTGTGTGGGGTATGAGTTACATTACGTTTGCCTTTAGGTTCAAATTTCTTATTCGCTTTAAACTTCATCCTGATTACCCGTATGAAGACGAGTTCTACAGCTTAATTTCTGATGGACCATGTGGAGAAAGTCTTCCACGGTACAGCATGTCTTTTAACCCCATCCAGAGAGAGTTCCATTCATTTTTGATGTTGAGAAATAATGACGAAGTGGATCTCCTTTTGACTGACGTGGTATGTTACATGTTTTAAACATTAAGAGACTACGCTATCCGAGTCTTGCATTTCATGTGTAAAGTTTGTTTTGGACCTGACGTTGGACTAATGCTTATTAAACAATACTTGACTATATCGATGAACGTTTACATAAAAAGAAGATGCGATCATAAATGCGCTTTTCATTGATAAAGAAATATCTAGTTTAAAAAACTTTTTTCTTTATGACCATCGTCTTGTAGAATAGGTTGGCATAAATGTGCTCTCTTTGGTGTTTTGTCTTATGAGAGAACAAAGAAAGAATGGATTGTCTTCATCTGTCGATTATGCAGAAATTACCAAATGCTTCCATTGTTTTTAATGTCCCCCTATTACATGCACAAACCTCACATTATTATTTATGTTTCATCAGGTTGAGAGATCACTTCTTTGATTAATAAATAAAGGTACATGTACTTTGAAGTCGCATTAGTTATCATTAATGAACATTGGTGTCTTATTTTAGGATTTTGACAACTGGATCACAATATCACTACAGGCAACAGCAGGAGACGTCGTGTTATACACAGACAAAACCAACACAACTGCCAATATTGGAGGTAACATCATCATCATCATCATCATCAGATAACGCAATAATCAAGAGCAGTCATGAGAAGTCACAAAACGCAATAATCTATGATTTTTAAATTAAAAATAACAAGGTTAACGATACGGACACAACATCACTGATTACTTCGTTTAAAAAATCTACACGAACCATTACGTTTGTATGACGGTCCAAAAAGGGCACTGGCTATTCGCAAACCTCCGAGAGGAGAAATAAGGTTTAGACTGTCTGATAGTTTTTTGAGGCTGGATCCAAATAAAATGTCTCTACGTGCCCAACGTAGACCCTTTTAGTATTGTTCCGTGTAGCAGAATTGGCGTCTATTCGGTATATGTCTACATGTACTCTTATAGGGCTTAATCCCAAGAAAAGAATGGAAGTACTTACGTGCCTTAAAGTCACCCAAGTAGCACAAATTCTAGTTTAGGTTCCAGGCACCATACTTATGCCCTTTGCGTACAGTCTGTACCGGGTTCTGTATGCTTTGAAAAGATAAAGAATTGTGTTATCGTACACTAGCTTATTGGAAAAAGATTGATTGATTGATTGAATATTGTTTTACGCCCCTCTCGAGAATATTTCACTCATATGGAGACGTTACCACTGCGGGTGAAGGGTGCAAAATTTAGGCCTATGCTCGGCGCTTATGACCATTGAGCAGGGAGGGATCTTTATTGCGCCACACTCTCTGTAATTTACATTATGTTGACTGACTTATACATACATAAGAACGCGGTGGGGGGCAACGTATCAATGGCTCAAATACTGTGTAATATGTTTCATACCGATTGTTACTCCGTTTACCTTATCAAGATACTGTATAGGGCTCACGGCGGGTGTGACCAGCTTGCAGTGGATGATTCATCGAGTAAACGAAGAAGTCCGTAGTCAAAATTAGTGTGCCAAGAACGGACTAACAATCGTTATGAACCACGTCAGACAGCATCTGACCCAATGATAGGTTATATTGGCAAACTGGATCATTGTAACGACCATAGAATTTGCGAAATGCTGATTTTAAACGAAATTGTTGAGATCCCTGTTATATCAACTTGTTTGTTAGTAGCCTGTCTCAATTTCAAAACTGATCACATGCAGAGCAAAAGGCAGCTATTAATGCTGCATTACTTACCGTCTAAGTATGCGAATTCTATGAAATAAACTATTAATATTTTATCTCGCGATATTGACCATGGCGCAATATTTTTATCACGAAATTGAAAAGTTCCAATAGTTTATTTTTTAAATTAGCGATATACAAGACGGTATGTGGAGATACACTGTATCAGTAACTAGATAAAGCAGACTATAGGAACTCTTCAATTTCTGGAGATAAAATATTGTGCCATGGAAATCATCATTTAAATGGAAAATTTAGTAGGATTTTCATACCTAGACAGTAAGTAATGCAAAATTAATAGTGATAGAGAGTTAGTTTAACAATCAAATCACTAATTTGAAGCGAAGAACAGTGTCACCTAAGTGCACATTAATTGTTAGAACCGGCCAAAGCTGAAAATAAATTTCCTGGCATGAATTATGAAGGACTGCTCCGAGATTTGGTGAAGGCGTCAGTCCAAATATTCAGCCAAGCCGAATCTCAGCCGAGTTTACTTCCCAAGTACATGTAACTAATGCATCACTTTGACCTCCTCATAGGCGAGTGTGATCGGCTGACAGGGAATGTTTGCTCCTCATGGGAATCTGATCCCTCCTGTGGTATGTCCAGGGATCCGTGTTTGACCTATTCTTAATTTTGTATTCTTTACTGGTATAATAAAACTGATCGCCCGGGGCTCAAAATAATTGATGGTCTGATGACAAGAAGACACGTGGAGGAGAATATGGTACTTTGTTATGTGATTGAATATGCATATGTATAGTGTATGTAATACCGAGTTTTTGATTGGCCGAAATTCAACAATCTAGATATAATAGAACGATACACTCACATTCATATCAAACTTCAGAACAAAATGAAACTTGTTGTTTCTAAGTCGATGCAATTACACCGGTCCAACGGAACGTTTGGGGTGTTAACTATGCTACGACCGGTCTGTTGATTTTTTCGCCGCTTCGGCAGCGGACAAGGCAAGTTCATTTCCAGTTTTTTTTAAACTGAGTAAACTCAGGTGACCTATTGCAATTGCAATGGTTGCCATCCGTCGTCGTCCGTCTTTCGTCGTTCGTTACATGTAACAACTGAACATTTTTAACTTCTTTTTAATAACTACCAGTCCAATTCTTTTCAAATTTGGTATGAAGCAGCATTGTGATAAGGGGGACATAAATTGTAAATTACAGGATTCCTGCACCCCTGGGGCCCTAGGGTGGGACCAAAATTGACCAATTTTCAAAACTCTTCTTCTCAAGAACAAGTGTAAGAAAAACTAAATGCATAGTGATGTAGAGCGGAAAGGCCTCTACCAAAATTGTAAATTTCATGATCCCCGGGGTAGGGGTTCTGACCCCAGGGCGGGGTCAAACTTGTTATATAGTGTTTATGTGCAGAACACTAAATATCTTCTTCAGTGGTATTGATACTAAATTGAAACTAAATAGATATTTAGAAAGAACATGTAGTCCTTTACCAAAATTGTAAATTTGATGATCCCAGGGGTAGGGGTTTTGGTATCAGGGTGGGGCCAAAATTGTCAGTTATAAAATGTGTGAACAATAGACATTTTTAACTTCTTCTTGATAACTATCATTCCAATTCTTTTCAAATTTGGTAGGAAACATATTTAGAACAAGAGGGACATTAATTGTAAATTTCAGGATTCCTGCACCCCTGGGGCCTTAGGGGCGGGGCAAAAACGGCCTAAAATTGACAAATTTTCAAAAATCGTTTTCTCTAGAACCGCACATGTTTAAAAAAAAACTAAATGCATAGTTATGTAGAGCAGGAAAGCCTCTACCAAAATTGTAAATTTCATAATCCCAGGGGTAGGGATTCTGACCCCAGGTTGGGGCCAAATTTACTATATAGTGTTTATGTGTAAAACACTTAAATAACATCTTCTTTAGTGTCATTGATACTAAATTGAAACTAAATGGATATTTAGAAAAAACAGTTAGTCCTTTACCAAAATTGTAAATTTGATGATCCCCAGAGTGGGGTCAAACTTAGTGTATAGCATTTATGTGTGAGTTTGTTGATCTAAACTCTAAATGCATACTTAGGAATAGCAGAAAAGATCTACAAAAATGGTGAATTTCACAACCCAGGGTTTTGACTTTAGGATGGGTCCAAATTAGTCACATCTTTTGATGTTTTAATGTTAATACACCTATTATACATGTATCATGTAAAGCCTTTCATCAGTGTGTGCACGTTTGAGGGCAGTGAAGTTTAAAGAACATATCTTGTTTTATACTGTTGCTGAACATTAGAATTTAGCTTAGAAATTCAGAACAGAATTTTTTTCTAGATTCCATAGCCCTTGGGAGTAGTGATACTTTTTTCACTAGTATTCAGGTGACCGATAAGGCCTGTGGGACTCTTGATACAAAAAGGATCCATTGTCTGATTAAATCTATTACTGCACGGAAGGAAGACATATTAAGGGTTTCTTTAAGTAACGACTGTATGCCTTGCAGTTTTTGAAAACATCTCCGCCCAATTTGAGAATCCGGCTCGAGAAACAAAACATCAGCCGATTTGTGTCGAGATCTTAAAATATATCCAAAGAACTAATGGTCCTAAATTTAAAAAAAAAATGTTACGAAAACACATGTTCATCATCCGAGGTCGAAAACACATTCATAAAAGACTACATCTTCATGCGTATGGGGTGTTGATGCCCTATTCCTCATGGGCTGAAGGCTCTGGTTTTCTTGGCATATAAATTATCGGTTCTACGTCAAGAATGTATATATTATTTTGTACTTAGATCATCTACGGACTTTATTTGATTGGTGTCTGTACACGTGTAGACAAACAATTTATTAACACATGTCACATACTCTGATGTGAAAAAGAAAACAAGAGGAAGTTTTGACGTCATGACATTTCATAGATACAATTACAATTCTAGGCTCTGAAGAAAAGTGAAAGTTAAAATACAAGACTTAGTAACTATACGGAGAACTTAGCTAATATATATACATGGTGTATATGAACGTACTATGAAACTAATTAGCTTATGTTAACGATTTAGTTTTACGTGTTCCTTATCCGACTATTACAGACAATGTAACACTATCTACAGTGGATTTACAACAACTTATAGCAGATCCAGTGGTCATCTTTAGGGGATGAAGTTGGTCTACCATTGAGTAAATGAACTTTACCTGTGGAATTCCATTAGTTGTTTGATAGACTATTGAGAAGGAGATTCACATGTTGATTAATTGTCTTCTGTTTCAAATAAGTATTTTTTATTGATCAGTGTTATCCCAGTTTGCATGAACATGAAGGTTTCTTCAAGCGCCTAGCTGACTAAACATAACCAGGTACACATCCCTAGTAAGCAGAGAAATAATTAGCAAAAGGTAGTCCAAATAAATAGCATAAAAGGAGGCGACATCCCTAGTAAGCAGAGAAATAATCAGCAAAAGGTAGTCCAAATAAATAGAATAAAAGGAGGCGACATCCCTAGTAAGCAGAGAAATAATCAACAAAAGGTAGTCCAAATAAATAGAATAAAAGGAGGCGACATCCCTAGTAAGCAGAGAAATAATCAGAGAAAGGTAGTCCAAATAAATAGCATAAAAGGAGGCGACATCCCTAGTAAGCAGAGAAATAATCAGCAAAAGGTAGTCCAAATAAATAGCATAAAAGGAGGCGACATCCCTAGTAAGCAGAGAAATAATCAGCAAAAGGTAGTCCAAATAAATAGAATAAAAGGAAGCGACATCCCTAGTAAGCAGAGAAATAGTCAGGAAAATGTAGTCCAGGGTATTATATACTCAAATGAATTACGAAATTCAAATCTGAAATTCGAGTAATATGTCGTAATTCAAAAATATGGTTTTCTACGCAACATACATTATAACATTTTTTTCTAAATTTTATTTTACTTCGAATTTTATATGATCAAAGTTGTAGTTATCAGAAAGAGCATCATATAATCTTGAAGCATTAGGTAGTATTTCGAATCCATACACTTGTTTAGATTACGTTGCTTTTCAGACTCAATCTGTGGAACGAAATTTAGTTCTGAGATATTAGGTTTATGGAAAATCAGATATAGAAATGTGCAAGTTTGGAGTGTAACCTTGAACGGAAATGAATTTTTATTTTCCATAAGTCATACAGATGCATGATTTCTTAATAAAATATTCTTCGAATTTTGAAGATTCAATCTTTATTGATCGTAATTTCGACCTCGGATGATGAAGAACATGTGTAACATTTTTTAAGTTTAGGACCATTAGTTGTTTGGACATACACTTTTTTTTAAAATTGCAAGATCTCCACGCAAATCGGCTGATATTGGGCGGTGTTTGCAAAAATCGCAAAGGATACATCTACTTTGTCGTTAGTTTAAGAAACCCTTATTATGCCTTTCTTCCGTGTAAGGGGCGTCTGTGGCCGAGTGGTTAGAGCATCGCGATCAAAATCACACGGTCTCTCACCTCTGGTCGGCGCGGATTCGATTCTCGCTCGCGCCGGTAAGTGCGAAAATTTCCCAGTTTACTTGCGGAAGGTCGGTGGTCTCTTCCCAGGTATATTGTATCTGGGTTCTCTCTTCCACCAATAAAAACTGGGCGCCACCAGATAACTGAAAAATTGTTGAGTGTGGCGAAAAACAGCAAACAATCATTCAATCCTTCCATGCACTGATAGATTTAATCACACAATGGATCATTGTTGTTAAAAATGGTAATGAACTCGCCTTGTCCGCTGCCGAAGCGGCGAAAAATCAACAAATCGTTGCATAGTTAACACGCGGTGAATTTAATATTCTTTTTAGTCGTTCAATGAAAACTCACTTTCTATATAAAGGTGTAAACTATAATTGTAAAGAAAATGTTACTTCTATCGCGAACTGGGGTGACAATTTATTAATTTGATAACATTAAATCTTATCTAAAGATCGTATTGTAATTTTAATACTTTATATTATTGAATCATATGGTGTTTGATATATATAAAGGGGCGGATCCAGGAATTGCGGTTACGGGGGGCGCCACTTTATGAGGCAGACAGTCCAGGGCGAAGCCCTCATGGGGGTCCAGGGGGCGAAGCCCCCCGGAAGCTCCTGGATTTTACAGATTTTATGGGGCTTGAAATATTTCTCCTATTTAGTTATTTGTACTATTTTCTATCATTTTTTAAAGGTGAAATTAATAAAATGACCCAAATTTTAAGAGTTTTTTTGTTGTTGAAAAAATTAAGTTCTCCCAATAAAGGTATTCAAGAAATCAAAAGATTTTGTAATTTATTTCTCCGGGAGTGGAAGAAATTATTGCTTCTTTTATCGTTTAGTACATTTTCCGAAACAAGATACCGCGATTTACCTTAAATTTGAAAATTTTAGGGGGGGGGGGGGGGGCGCCGGCTGCGCCCCTCTAAATCCGCCACTGATATATATATATATTTAAGGAATGACTTTAATTCTGGGGCAAGTTATACGAGTATAACCTGGTTTGGGTCAGTTTACGCTTTATAATCCGCATAATAAGGGGGTGTGTCCCCATACCAAACCAGGTTATACAAAAATAACTTACGTTCCTCAATTGGAAATTGACCAATCAGAGACAAGGATACAATAAGAATTAAATTAAATATATAATTGGTTTGGTATGGGGACACACCCCCTTGACAACCAGATGTCGGAACTATTTTTTTTCCCCTTTCTAAATTTACATCGTAGCGCTGTTTTCAGCGTTCTATGGAATAGAAAGTCAACGTGCACAATAAGATACTTCGGTTTGATACACATGTTGTTTTCTCGTAGTCAATATTAGCATCTAGGCCTACTTGTACGCAAATCACTTTTGTAAAACATCTTTCTCTGTATGTATGGTCGAATAATACTATTAATAGATTAAAACAAAGATATTATATTCGAATTAATGATTTGCCAAGTAAGCATTACCCTGTTCATTTTGAAATACATTTCTCACTGGGGAAAAGGAGGAGGGAGGGTGCGTTGTTTCATTCCTTGATCCGTCTTTCAACAAAGCAAACAAAAATTCACACGTCACATTTTATCACATGACGTCAGACACATTGACATGTGGATCGCTATTTGTTACTTGCTTACATATTTTCTTGTGTCGGATTTACTATTAGCGACAACATTGCATACAAGGGTAAGTTTTCGTTTAGTAGAAGTTTTCACAGAGTTGAAAGTCGTAAATTATTGCATTTTCTGATATTTGAAGATTTATTTTGGGTAGGCCTAAACAATGCAATGTCCCGTATTTTCTCAATCTGTCGGAGATGAGCAACTTCAAAGTCGGTCTCTATCTATAAAGGACAGTGAAATACGCATTACGTGGATAGTCTACACATATTTTCTATCATGACAAACTTCACTTTCGATACAATATTTTGATAAATGGCTAGGCTCCGTAGAACTAAGATGGCGACCTTTGGCTTCGCAGTTAGACGCTTCGTGTCGCTGTTGCTAAGTAAATCATTGCGCGGCTTAGTTGACTTGTATTTTTCCGAGTTTATGTAGATCTACATTTTGATAAACGAAGGTTAGCATCTTTGTCTCTTGCATTAAATTATAAGGAATGACTTTAATTCTGGGGCAAGTTATACGAGTATAACCTGGTTTGGGTCAGTTTACGCTTTATAATCATAAAAAAGCGAAGCGGATTATAAAAAAGCGTAAACTGACCCAAACCAGGTTATACTCGTATAACTTGCCCCAGAATTAAAGTCATTCCTTAAATATATATATCAACACAAAACCCGCGTCTCTTATCACATTCACCGAGGTTACTTGCAGTCTAGCTGTATACAAATATGGCCGGCCAGCCCAGACATCGTTTCCTACGCTCTAGTAGCCATTTGCGATGTGTCAGACCGCCGCGGTTGCCGAGATGTTAGAGCGTTTGCCCCGTATGCGGAAGGCCGGGGTTTGAATTCTGGCCGCGACACACCTAAGTCGTTATGTTTTCTTTTAAACAGGTAGTGACAGTTCCATCGCCAGATGCTCGGCATCAGGTGTGAATGTCACGGGTCCTCGGAGATGACCTTAAAATCGGATGACCCGTGTCACAGTAGGTGTGGCACGCTAAAGAACCCTCACTGCTCAATGGCCGTAAGCACCGAGCATAGGCCTAAATTTGAAACCCTTCACCGATCTTGGTGACGTCTCCATATGAGTGAAAAATTCTTGAGTGAGACGTTAAGCAAGATACAAATAATCAATCGATGTGTCAAATTATCCCACCATGTTGTATTTAAAATACAATTATTGAAATTTTCTCGATCAATAGGACGCTTTACCTATCTGTGAAGTACAAGATATATACACTGTATATACATGTAGAGAGAGAGAGAGAGAGAGAGAGAGAGAGAGAGAGAGAGAGAGAGAGAGAGAGAGAGAGAGGAGAGAGAGAAGAGAGAGAGAGAGTAATTGATACATAAACCAATAAACCAAACATTTCTGAAAACTTTTGTAAGGGCTTTAGAGTTTCCAATAGACTTTGTGCACTTCCATCGAGAATAAGTGAAGTGTCAACAGCAAGTTGAGAATTTGTTTTTAATATTCCCTATAGTAATGTTTTTATTTTTTCCCATTTGCATTGCTAGAATTTCTGCACATATTAATTAGAAATACATAAGGTGATGAAGTGTTTCCTTGTGGGCCCCCTCTCTGAATATCAAACTCTTCAGACAGATTGCCGCCTTGGTTTACCGTAGATGTTATACTTGAGTATTTGTATAAAAAGCTAACTCATTTTCTTATACAAGGACCAAAATTGAAGAAATCCAAAGTTTTTTGTACGAAATTCCACGATATTTAAAGTATCGAAGGCTTTCTCAAAGTCAATAAGTAGCAAAAGGCCAGGGATGTCATCTTCTTCAATATAATGCATAATATCGTATATTACCTTGTGTTTTCTCCAATATATCTGTTGGATGTGAACCCTTTTTTAATTTGGGTAAACTATCTTGTCTAAAGGGTTTTTTTTTGTGGTTTTTTTTTTGTTTTTTTGTTTTTAAATTTGGCTGCAATAGCACCAGAGACAATTTTGTATTCTGTTTATAACAAAGTTATAAGTCGAATGTTTTATATATTGATAAAGTGCACATTACAGATTATTTTATTACTTTTTTTTTTTTTTTTTTTTTTTTTTTTTTTAATTTTTTACAAATCTGCCCGCTTATCAAATCTTGTTTTGTTTACTCATATGAATTGATTTAGCGTCTACAGTGCAGTCCTCCTCCTGTCCCATGGAAATCGGTAAAAAGAATTCGTTGTCTCTGGGCTTCGTAGGCTACATTGATAAGGTAAGTGATACGAAGCTAGTTATATATTACATCATAAGCGATGTATGCCGGTCAAAGAATAGCATTTATAATGTATCTAAAAATTTTAATTATAACAGATTATAAATTAATCACACCTTTAGATAAATCATCAGAGTCTCATTTACAGAGCGTACTTAACATTTCATGCACCCTAAAATGTGCATAAAAATAAAATGATATAACATAATTATGATATTGGTACATAAAACACAAATAATCTCCCCTTTTCCTGAGCAAATATTACTCATTCGTCGTTTGTCGACATAAAGTGGAGTAGCTCACAGAGCGCTATGATCTCACATGTGGCTAGTTTTGATTCTGTCTAAAACGGATTTTCCCCCATGATTCTTAAACCAGTATAGTGCAACTGAAGATGTATATATAAAAAAATTGAAGAATATCACCCGAGCAAGAACATTAAAATAAAATATTTGATACTTTAGTTAACTAATTTGAAAGGTAAAAAGGGAACCAATTTTCAGTATAACAAATTGGTGATTATGTTAGAATGAAAGGTGAAGATAACGAACAGTGATCAATCTCATAACTCCTATGAACAATACAAAATATATAGTTGGGCGAACACGGACCCCTGGACACACCAGAGGTGGGATCAGATGCCTAGGAGTAAGCATCCCCTGTCGACCGGTCACACCCGCCGTGAGCCCTATATCCTGATCAGGTAAACAGAGTTATCCATAGTCAAGTGTGTCAAGAATGACCGAACAATCGGTATGAAACACGTCAGAATGTATTGCGATTCCAAAGTCGATTCACTTTAGTTTTTTAATTTTCCAATCTTACATAATAAAATATGCCATGCTTTTTTTCCAAATGGTTAGCAAAAAAGTCTTATTGAATGCAACGCGTTTTAGAATTAGATCCAATGTGTTAAAGATACATTTTGATTGAATGCAACGCTTTTTAGAATTAGATTCAATGTGTTAAAGATACATTTTGATTGAATGCAACGCTTTTTAGAATTAGATTCAATGTGTTAAAGATATATTTTGATTGCCTCTAATTGCTACGCGGTTTCTTTTAGATTCAGTTCCACAATTGTTTTTGAATTAAAGCAATGTGGCTACATGCATTTGGACCTTGAAGAATTCCCGTCATGTTCCACAACTGTTGTTGAGTTTGGCTGCATCTGTCTTGGCAATAAAGAATTCACGTGCATTTCACGTGATCGTCATATAATAAACAGTGTAACAGGATTGTTTTTGGTTGTTTGTTTTTTCGTGAGCTGTAAATTTTGATAAAAACTGTTATAAAATAATTCAGTAATTTTTTTTTCTATTTTGCGAACAATTTTATATATGCCCCCCCCCCCCCCTCTCCAAGAAATCGTTCCTTACGGATGCACATTTAAAGAATGAGGAGTCGGTGTGGGGTTTTTTTTTTGGGGGGGGGGGGGGTCAGGTGTCTAAGAGTGCTTGCTCTAGGCACGAACAGATCGATATAAAAAAAAAAAAACGACACAAACGTCAAACATAATCCGCGAACGTTTGGCATAATGTAAAACGCGATTTTATGCTGGTATGTTAAATAAGAAAGGAGGAATGCTACACCAGAGAAATTTGATGTAGATAAAATGGAGGTTTTCTACAATATTTGGAAGTTGAAAAAATTTTAATTTACTGTATTTTGTCAGTTTTAATAGAAGGTAATCTGAAGGGGAAAAAATAAAACCTCTACTGGACTCGAACCATCTTCGCTAGCCAAGACTTTACGATCCGTTCCACTTCTCTACAAACCCTTGGCAGATTTAGTGCGATTTTCGTAGCCTCAACTTTCAGCATATGATTGGACGCAGGGAAAGTCCACTGTTCAATCAGAAAACGTGTTACGTTAGATCACGTGCAAAACAAAGGAATTTAAATACCTACAATTGTTACTCGACCGTGGATCAAAAACATATCCAAACCAATGATGCCACGTGCGCAGTTCAGACTCGTATCTGCGTAAAGAAGTGCATTTTATTTACTACAATACCGTACCATAAGTTTAATATCAAACATATCTTGTAATTCGTTGTTTTATATTCTATCTATCCCAGATTTAGACAGTTGCGTCAGAGCTATAATTCACCTTACACACGTTGGGTTATTTTTAGACGTATACTCAACGACTACATATATTTCACGGGTTCACACATATTTATTTTCAAAGTAATGTTCTCATTGATTTCTTTTTCAAGTATGCAATTAAGTGATAGTTAAATTTATTATTAATATTTAGAATGATTTGCATACTCATTGCGCTACTCTCTGAGCGCAGCCATTTCTAAACAACGAGCGCAGCCATTTCTAAACAACTTTTAAACAATAGCTGAAACACGCATTTTCATTGGATAATTATGATGTAATCCAAACCGGATTGTTTTCTCCATCCGCTACAGGGCACCACTCAAAGCTACGAAAATCGCACTATATCTACCAAGGGTTTGTAGAGAAGCGGAGCGGATCGTAAACCCTTGGCTAGCGAAGATGGACCCGAACCTGCGACCTATAGTTCAGCAGTTGGTATGCTAACCTATTGAGCTAATATTCCTGAAATATTACTTTAAAAAATTACGTTTTAATTATCAGGATTTGCTTTAGATGATTTTATCCCTATTGCGTGGGAATAGTCTCGTAATTTAAAATCTCTTTTACAGCATTGGGCATACTTTAAAAAAATATTTTCATTGATTGACACAAGAGTCAAAAATCAGATGAAAACCAGTTGTTTTATTTACTCTATTTCCTCAGTTGTCTATTATCGAATCAGTTATGTTTTTGAAAAGATGCTAAAGACAAACCACCACGGGTCATGGATGATATTCCTTCCAAATCGTGCCGCCAGTTCCTGAAGCTCAAATTTACAAACAAAGGAATATGTGCCGTCAACATAAGCAACATTCTTCATCATAAAAGAATTCAGTCGTGTATTCCAACTTATTTCAAGTTCAAGTCTACACCCAGTATTTCCTACAAATATACTTCTACTATTGCATCCAAACTTTTCAATTATAAACCAACTTTGCAGTGCCTAGATATAGACCATCTTATACTTAATCCACCTAAGTGTTTTTGATATTCTTTCAACTATAGTCCAGCTGGACATGTCATAACTGGTGATGTTGCTATATGTAGTTGAAAATTGGAACCTCAAATCACTTATTCTAAAAGGTCCTAAATACAGAGAACCTCGGTCTTTCAATTGGCGACAGAACTTCATTTCTATTATGAGTTCTGTCGAGGATTATGCCAGACGATGGGTTAAATATGAAAATGAAGAACTTGATACATTGTCAGAATGAATTAAAAGTATAAGAAAAATATCAAAATCCCGCATTAGACATATGAAAACAAAAGTACGTACCATCTATCCTTCTGTGTTTAGTAAACCAGAAGTGATAAAAGAATTAGATAGGTTACACGAGGAATATGTTTTGGTTCCAGCTGACAAAGCTACTAACAACATTGTCTTTGTTTGTAAGGCTCATTATTACAACTGTATTTTAAACGAACATGGCATTACTTCCACTTTTGGTAATCGTACTTATACTCCAACTGCCCTTTCAAAAGATGAAAGTCTTCAAAACCATGCTTCAGTTTTAGACACATTTAATATCCCAGTCAATGGGTCAGATGAATATGAGTTACCGTACCTATACTGGATTCCTAAACTTCATAAAAACCCTTACAAAGATACATTACTGGATCCAGTAAATGTTCTACCAAGCACCTATCTTTGCTCCTCACGAAAATATAAACAGCTGTGAAGGAGAAACTTCAAACTTACTGTGCAACTATATATGCCAGAAGTGGTGTAAATGTGGATTCTAAAAAATTCTAAAGACCTTTTAGTAAATTTGAAACACAAAACTTTTCAAATCAAGAACATCAAAACATGACTTTTCAACTCTTTACACGACCATTCCTCGCGATAATTAAAGACTAGGTTTTTTGACATCATAGACAGTTGCTGCTTCAACAAAAATGGAAAACGCAAATATTCCTATCTAGTGATCAGTCATCCAAAAAATTAATTTGTTAAACACTACTCTGATTCCACGCACATGTAGTCTGAAGTTAAAATAAAAAATATGCTGTAGTTCCTCATTTACAATATCTTCGTGTTCTTTGGTGATCAGGTTTTCCGTCAGTCTGTTGGAATCCCCACTGGCACAAATTGTGCTCCTTTAATAGCTGACCTGTTTTTATATTCCTATGAAGCAGAATTTATTCAAAAACCTTTATGTGAGAAGAAACAATCTCTTCCTGTGGCCTTCAATTCGACATTTGGATATATCGACGATGCATTATCTATTAACAATTATAATTTTCATTCATATGTCGATTCGATATATCCCAGTGAACTCGAAATAAAAGACATCACAGAGTCGTCCACTCAACTGATTCGATACGCAAGAACTTGTTTATAAACCGAAGCAGGCTACTGACAAACAAGTTGATGGTGCAGGGGTTGCAACAGTCTCGTTTAAAATCAGCATTTCGCAAATTCTATGGTCGTTATAACGATCTATTTTGCCAATACAACCTCGGGCTTTGTTCTTTATTATGCCTTCCTCTAAGGAATGAATTTTTTTATACGATATAAATTGGTTTGGGACAGTTTACGCTTTTTATAAACCGCTTAAGCGTAAACTGCCCCAAACCAATTTATATGGTATATAATATCAGGGTAGGTGATCGACTGCTGGACAGGCACATGTACATGTAGGTGGTCAAGGCTGTGCGCACTGGAGCTCCAGTTCTAGGATTAGGAAGACGACCATACCAAGGTCAGAGGCTATATATATGTACATAGGGGTGTTTATATATACATGTAGAATCATCGTCGGAAACCTTCGGTTGATTACGCTTCGTTTATCTCTCCATCACCCGTGGGTCCATTCATTCCTACTCGCTCGTTCTCATGAAAAATGAATGAGGCAATTTGATTGGGCGCTCATAGTACACCCTGAGCGAATCTGTCCAATCAACAAGACGCTTTCGGTCCAATTTCGGTATACAACTGCTATGATAGCAAAGTTAAGTTAATGCTACCTTTAAAACAGAAGAGTTCCGTTACTATAACCATTACTTCGATTGGACGATATTTTAAACTGTTTATTCATGAGAACGAGCGAGTAGGAATGAATGGACCCACGGGTGATGGAGTGAGAAACAAAGCGTAATCAACCGTGGGTTTCCGACGATGATGTAGAATATACGTTTCACTATTATATTTTATGCGCCATTATGCGTGACGTCATATGCGACCTTAGAAAACAGCTGCTAGCAATTTTACATGTATTAATCGACAACCAGGTCAATTATCACATTAACCACTTGTAAATAACATTGTATTAAGGCGTTTCGTGCCGCTTAGAGGTGCAATGGCTTTCAGAAAAAGGGGTGGAGACTGAGTTGTTTCATTTTTTGGAAGGAAGGCTTGAGGGGGGGAAATTGTCGACGCAAAAAACTTTGCCATAAAGAAACCCAGTTGCCTCTGTCTTTGCACTTTTCCAAAAAGCAGATGGACAGACCTAGTTAAACTGATTATATGGAAGTTTAATCTCGGTTGAGATTCGGCTTGGCTGAATATTTGAATTTTCCGAATCTCGGAGCAGTCCTTCATAAATCAAGTCTGGAAATTTACTTCAGCTTTGGTCGGTTCTATCAATTAATGTGCACTAAGACGACACTGCTGTTCGCTTCAGATAAGTGATTTGACTGTTAAACTAACTCTCTATCTCTATTAATTTTACGTTGCTTACCGTCTAGGTATGAAAATCCCAAATTGAAAATAGTCACTAAAGTTTCTGTTCAAATGATAATTTTCATAACACAATATTTTATCTCCTGAAATTGAAGAGTTCCTATAGTCTGTTGTATCTAGTTACTGATACATTGTATCTCCTCCTACTTACATGTACATGTATAGCGCTAATTTAAAAAAACAAACTACAGTATTGTATAGGAACTCTTCAATTTTGGGAGATTAAATATTGCGCCATGGAAGTCTTCATTTGAACGGAAAATGTAGTGATAATTTATTTTATGGAATTTACATACTTGTACGGTAAGCAATGCAGCTTTAACAGTGATACAGAGTTGGTTTAATAGTCAGCTTACTTATTTGAAGCGAACAGCAGTGTAAGCTAAGTGCACATTAATCAAGATTACTTGATACATATCAAATAGTCCACAATTAATTAAGATTGGCTAATACAGTTCGTACCGTTTACGAAATAACCCTGGTTCGAACTATCTTGCCTCTTACAATTCCGCTTAACGGGGAACGAGTTAACGTTTCATTCTGCTCAAACCTTAGATTCAACGGGATAGGCTATAAGCCCGTGAACTGATCCGACCTCAACACATTGTGAAAAATGATTTTCTTAATGACAATCCATTGCCATCGAGCTTTTTTTATTAACATCGTGCAATCGTATACGCAGCCAAACAATCCTTTACCAGTGCAGAAACAGGATGAAGCCAAAAAAAAAAAAAAAAAGGGACAGATAGAAGCAATACCGATTGATTGGTTTTTGATTTGTTTGTCCATGGTGAAGATAACGAACTGTGACCTATCTAATTCCTATAAGCAATACAATAAAACATCTCTTCCAACAATGGAATCGTCACCACTGTCGGCGATGGGTTGCTAAACTTTGTCCTGAGTTAGGCGTTTTCTCAGCCACTTAGCGGGGAGCCCCAGCCTCAGCGATTTTTATCGTGCCACCTGTGACTCGGACCCGCGGTTTAATTTGACGGCCTGTTACAACTGCGATGGGTGCTGTGGACCTTTCTATCCTAGATCCCCACGGGACTTGAGTCCGAGACTAGGAGGGCAAGGCAGTGAAGCACGGCAACGTTATGGTCACCCCCCTCTTTTAAATGCAGGAGGTACCCATTCAGCCAGTGATGGAGGTTTAATCCCGGGCGAACGCAACTCGCCTTTCTCAAGGTCAACCTGAATAGAATCGTCACCACTGTCGGCGATGGGTTTCCGAATTTTGGCCTGTGCTCGGCCGCCCTGCGGGGAGCGATTTTTATCGTGCCACCACACACGGACCTTTTCTAAACGGGATCTCCACGGGACTGGAGCTCGAGACAAGGACGGCATACCAGCCAGGCAATGAAGCACGACAACGCTGGTCCTCCCCCTCCCCTGAAGGCAGGAGGTACCTATTCAGCCAGCGATAGTCGTCTAATCCCTGACGAAGGCTACCATCCCTTCTCAAAGTCAACATGGTGAGTCGCTGCAATTATATGATATTCCTTAATATTCACTTAGTTCAAATTCTACCGGCTGTCGTAAAGCACTCGCACAACATAGCCCATAGGGCGATACCATACTCAGACTTAGTTTCTGTATGTATCTTCTGGCAGCCGCCATATGTAAATTCATGTCCTGGTCATGTCCTACACCACCTAATATACCTAGCATTGCCGGTGCTCTATTATTATGTATCCCAATGGCAAACCTATGGCACAATTTTGATTGTATCTATTTGGCCAAAATGCCATTCATGATTCAAGGTACTTGGTTAACGTAGGTTTCATGACCTTTCATAGGCATGGCTAGCGAGTCGGTCAAGCAAAGGGCACCAGATAGTCAGATCATGCTACAAATTCCAAGGCTTGCTTACTCTTAATTCGTCCCATTCTGTAATCAGTTCATTATGTCGCGTTACTTGTTTTATTCATTTACATGTCATACACAGATGAACCTGGATAACGTTCAGGTATACCTGATTGTGCCATGTCGGCACTGCATAGCCCAGGGACTCGGACCTCAACCTACCACGAGGTTCAATTTGCAATGTGGCCAACCACTACATTATCTCGCAAGGTTTACTTGCTAGGCATTATTGGGCCCAAGTTTCAGGGTAGGCATTGCTATTCACGGCCACAGGGGTTCACGGGTTTTTACTACGCAGGATCACAATTTTAGGTACCAAGGACCTCACCGGACAATTTATGTAGAGTTATTAACTTCATAGTACTTATTTATTATTAACATCCCTATGCAATTACGTGGTATACTTGCTATTTCAGCAATTTGCCTCTTTTTATTTTATGTAGTTTACAGATGATTCCGACAACGTACATGACGTGGAGCGCTATATGCTATTTCGTACACACTTTTCAGGTTTGTGCTAGAACCAGCATCACAGCGTACGAGTCGCTGTGTATTCTCACCTTGTCGTTCTTTGGATATATAGCACTTTCCATAGCACAGAGACCCTAGTTCCATATCATTAGTTGCATTTAATTGCAGTTTTTGTTTCCGATAATTGTCCACAATCTCAATTTAAGTTCGGACTTGCAGATCGTTGATCGGTTCGTTGTTGTTTATTCTCAATGTCAAGCCTAACCAAAAGTTATTGTTTGGTTAACTTTAAGTCAATCACACTCCATTCCATTTTCATGTAAATAATTGACTGGTTTTGTCTCAGATGTATTCGGCATTGAAATTTTCTTTCCACAATTCATTCAATAGGCATCTATTGGAGTTGTTTGGTTCCAGCAGTCGAGAAACCACGTCAGGAAGTGTCATGTTTTGTTATCCAACTTTTTCCGAGGAGGCGTGGCTTTGAGAGTAGAGGCTTAGGGGTGTTAATGGGCTGGGTAATTGTCGTATTTTGGCTCGAGTAATCAGTCTTAATTTTAATTCTTAGCTGAGTTTGGGTTAATTCTCACTGGCTCTGGAAGGTTTGAGTTAGTTTAACGAATTTACGAGCAATTTCCGGTCGAAAAAGTTTGATCCATTACAGTTTATTGTTTTATCTTAGGAATCGTCGAAAATGGTATTTAGCAATGTGCCATTCTGGTATCATTACCTTAGTTTTTTACGGAAGTATTTGGGGCTTGTAGTTAGATCTTTTTTGACGGAATTCAGACTTCAAATTATTCTAGAATTTTCTGCTGAAACTTTTCAGAATCAATCGGAATCCTTTGGGGGTATACCAGTTTCAGTTATGGGACATAATTTTCCCCCAGTAGGACCGGGAGATGGTTTGCTAAATTGGTGTTAGGAAATTTTGTCCAATTTTTGCTTTCCATCATAGGAGTTATTCAGAGCTGACAAGTCTTATAGTCCGCCTGAACTGCGACCACTTTGTTGCTAATCTTACGTCACCTTTGAGATTACACATTTTGAAATGGTCATTTCAGAATTCAGTCTAATTTGGTCAGGAGTCCTGAAGTTTTAGCTATTCCCTTGAAAAATCCAGGAAATTCATTAATTTACAACTTTCATAATCACTATCAAAATGTGTCAATTTGGTGATACCAGTGACCTCTTGGTTAAGTCACCATTGCTTGAGAGTACGCAAGGGGGTTCGAAGGGTGTAGCATAGAGATAAACGCTCTCCCATTGTGCATCCAGGGGGCCTGGGTGACGGACGAGAGTGCACGTCGCCCACCCCGCAGAATTGAGATGACCTTGTTGTTAATTTATTACCTTCGAGGTTACACTTTTTTCAATGATCATCTTCAGAATTCAATCTAATTACTGGTCGGAAATCCTGAAAGTTTTAAATATTCCCACGAAAATTACAGGAAATGCAGGTAATCTTCAAGTTGAGAGCGATTACCGAAATGTGTCAATTTGGTGATACTTGGTCTTAGTAACCATTGCTTGAGAGTGCACAGGGGGTTCGGAGAGGGGAGCGCAGAGATAAATGCTCTCCCCTCGCGCCTGCGGGCCCTGGGCGACGACGAGGGTGCACGTCGCCCACCCCACTGTTTAAGTGCCTCCAATTTCAGGTATGCATGAAGAAAGAAGGAAAAACAAACATACAAATATCAATTTTTGTGGGGGACATTGTTCCAATGTCTGTGGCGGACTGGGGAGTGCGTTGGGGTAGTTAATCACTAATTCTGCGCCAAAACCGGCTCTCCTCCCACCTACTACTAAAGCAGGGGGTAGGTATTTCACGTGTACCCTCCAGACGACCATTAAACTAGGTCAAGGGTCAGTGGATATTCATAGAAAATACTAATTTCTTGCCTAAGTTGCTAAAGTTTAATTCGTGGGGCTCTAAGCTAGTTCATAGCTGGGGCCACATCCACCTCCTACTAAGGGAGGGGATGCTACAGGCTGGTGCATGTTGCGACAACTGTAAGAGGGTGTACAAGCTTGCTCCGCACTTGCTAATTAAACCAGGTAGCACGTAGGAGACCGGTGAGATGCGCAGAGATCTCTACCTCCCTTAGAACGTGGGGACTCGTTCAGGTTCGGGCACCTATGTCCACATAGGGCCCCCTGTGTTGCCCCTACTTTGGTAGTCAAACTGACACACTGGCCGCCTCCCCAGTTCCCCACAAAAAGTTTGCATGCGACCCTTTCCACCACATATGTAAATTTGCATCCTGTTTCTGATCCAATTAATAAATATTAAACTTGTATCACTCTTGTCATTGCAGCTGCTAAGCAGCCTATGAAGGATTACAGGGCAGCCAGTTAAGCTTCGACACACCTACTGGTCTATTCAGATATTAGGTTACGGTCACTATTCAATTCGGGCAGTAGGTCAGATGTCTTGCGGCTGGTTGTGCTGTACATTAAGTTTATTTTAGCACAATGGCTTCTCTAGGTAAATTTAACATACCCTAGGTCAGATCATGGTCATAAAGCCAATTCTTTTATTAATTGCTAGAACCGTCCGAAACTGAACGTAAATTTCCAGACATGAATTAGGAATGACTGCTTCGAGATTCTGTGAAGGCGTCAGTCCATATATTCAGCCAAGCCGAATCACAGTCGAGATTAATGGAAACTACGCACAGCTACATACTGCATATATGACGTCACATTGCCTTGCCCTGTCTTTCATCGATATTGAACTTTAAACGGTGCACTGTATATGTATTTTGGAGCTAGGGGACCACAAGACTAGGATGATAATCCCCATAAGTTCACAATCTTAGACCAAGGGGTGACTTTGCGAGATCTCCGCCATTTTTATGAGGGACTTCTGGAATTGGTGACAAACAAATTTCCAAACGAATACACTTTATTTTTTGCGCGCTTTAAATAGTCAGTACGAACCAGCGCTTTCGCGCTCGATCGCTAAATAGATAAACACCGTTTTTTGCAATTGTAATTCCGTTTGAATTATTTAAATTCCCATTTCTATCTAATGTCGATCAATAATTATAAGTTTGACATCTTTTTATTAGTGAGAAATGTTTCCATGTTTTGTTGGAGTTTCCTTTTACATATCTTTTTCACCTTTGTTCTCATGGAGTAAGACTGTAAGTAAGACTAGCAACAAAACATTTTTTGTTCTGTACTGACAACTCGTATTTTATGAATAGGAGTACTACTTATGCCCTCCATTAATGAGTCTATAAAACAACTAATTCCTTCTTTTTAACATGTATTTTGATTCTTCGCCAAGGTGCAGTGTTTTTAAACGATACACATTCTTTGTATCTTAATATACTAAGACTGTACAGTGATCTTCTAAGACTGTCATCCTTACTTATAACTATAGGTAAAACAAACAATCTCGTATATTGAAAAAGACCTATATGTACATGCATTCTCTATTCGCTTATTGAATTCCGATCTATGTTCCCAACCGTATTGGTCTGTTCTGTCCTAGTGTGCTTTTCGAATAAAAATGAATGATAGGAGAGCTAGAAATATGTACATGTGTATATGTCTTTCATACAAACTTCCATGCATCAATGCATACGAATACTTTGATATGTAAAATGACCTTGAACTTGGATGAGATATTCTTCAATAATCGACAACACACCTCACTGTATGTTTCAATTAAGGTGATTCCCCATACCACGTCAAATAACGTTAGAAACGTTATTTATGAGTCACGAACGTTATGACACATTCATGCAACGAACCCGATGGCATTTTGGTAAATTTTGTAGACCGTGTTAGGACTGATTGTTTGAAAGTAAACAACAAAAATTTAGAATTAAAACAACAACAACAACAAACGAATCGCAATAATACAAACAAGTCGGTTCTATACAAAACAACGCTCGGGAGAAAAAGTGCTTATAGTTGTATACATCGCAAAGTCGTAAACTCTGCATACACATTGCGTTATGACACAGTCGTTTAGTAATGTCCGTGATATTTCTGCAAATATTACAGATTATGATGTTAAATCGTGTTGCCAACTTTCAATGTCTCTATTGTAGGCCATTTCTTTTGTGTGATTTCTGATCATTAATGACGGGTAGAAATATCGAATCTCCTATATACAACAAAATGCTAATTTTTGTGTGCTTCATGTAGGCCTACTGACAGTCACATATTTTTGTTGTTTTCCTTATGATTTATTTAAACCTGAAAAAATACGATCGATGTCGTCATGATCTAAATAGAATATATGCATAATCTTAAGCTATATGACATTGTAACCCCCTTGCAAAATTTTTATATTTATTTACACGACAAAAATCGCTTTCGAGGCCCTCCGAATCCTTAATAAATGTGCATATACGTATGTGTATATCGCTGTTGTGTCTAATGATTTCAGGGTGTTCATGTCACATATTCAGGCCAGGAGATCTCTAGTCCTAGGTGTCGTACGTTTGTGTTATTGTACGTACAGTATGGATCATGGGTGTTGTAATGTATTTTTCTTTTATCTAAATCACTTTTCTGGCCGGACATGACCTCCACTGATGTTTTGATTAAAACGTCTCGGAATGTACGCGGTACACTCACATCGCATGGCTGTGTCGTATTGTTAAAAATTACCAGGAACTAAAAATTACCAAGGGGGCGAGGAATGCAGAATTCGGGTATTGTGACGTCATGTCAGTGTTCATGTGACGTAGGCTAAGCTCCATAGTAAAGTTGGGATTTTTCTAACTTCAAGCCCGATCCCTAAAGCTTACGGCAATCAATGAAAGTGGTTTTTAATTATTTGAAGCTTTAATGTTTTAAACTGTTTTTCAAAAACCACCCTGTAATATTTCTTGAAATGGTAATTTAGTAATGTAAATGATGAATGAAACATGTTTGCAGAAATAAGAATTTTAGACACCATTTTCCAATATGCGTTTTTTCAAGGTTTTTAACCTAGAGGGGATCATTAGGCTCTCAAATTATCCGATACCCTATCTACTTCTTATGTCAAATGATTGCTGGAGTGTAAAGGTAAAACATTGAAATGTTTCAAAATTCTGAAGGTTTTTGAAAACAGAATTTCCCGGATATGGTAGGCTCTGATTAGTCAAAAATTAACTACTATATGTGCATTTTCATCACCTTGAAACCAAGAACATGGTTCAGTAGATGAAAAATTATTGAAAAAAGTCAAATGCAATACATTTTCTTCAATTCATATGAAAGAAACATATTTCTATCGTTTAAATAGAGATAGTGCCTTAAAATGTATATATGTTAACACTGCTTGTTTTAAAATGATGCATTCTATTTTTAGAAGTGGCTGTACTCTGGGGAAAGGCCGCTAAACATATTTTTCTTCGGGAATTTGGTCAATATACATCCTCGACAAAATACATGCAAACTTTGATAGAAATCTGTAGGTTTTTCAATATCAAGATGTGGTATGGGGAATTACCATAATGAGATTCTAAATCCCTAGTCAAGATAACTCGGAAGACATTCAAAAGTAATCTTCAGGAGATTTGGACATCACCAGATGTGACGCACACAATACCTTAGAGTTATGTTATTGTGGTTAAGAAACAATGACAATTCACAGCAAACAATTGTAACACACAAAGAAAATAAAGATGAATTCAACGTCAGACCTTTATTTGTAGGTGTAAATCAATAAATTCAGAAACATAAACACATATATTTTCGTTGCAAATCAATCACCCCACAGCACACAGAATACGTGTATCTGCAAATATAGAAAACTGTACTTAATCCAAACCTGTGGTGATAAATGCAAAAATATTGGCAATTTCTTTTGGGGAAAAAATCTTTATATTTGACCTTCGTTGTCAAGGTAATACTAAAATAAAAACCCACATCGGCTAGCGTGCACTGGGATCGAGACTGCTGGTTGCGAAGCGTCATCATCAGTATTCAAAGAGTCGATGTTTATTTTATGAACCACGGTCAAAGCGAAGGCAGTAGAATGTCAACAGGATAAAATGCTACATTGTAGTGCAACCAGAGGGCGACTAGGGAATAAAATACATGGGCATTTTGTCTTTGTTTTTTCTTATTCAGTAATAGGAGTACTTGCAAGTGTTGATAGTGAACATGTTATCCCGCTACAGACAAATTCGTAGGGAATTGATTGGATAAAAGCTAATCACATGACACCCTGATTTGTTTAATATTACGTTCCCTTCCCCCGTGTTTTAGTTTGACAACTGTGAGGTCACTAACTAATCACATGACGTACCCGTACGGAGGGTGTTTCAGTTTGACAACTGTGAGGTCACTAACTAATCACACTGTCTCCGTTTCGGCTTCGCCTCGCCCAACACGAATTTCCATTTCACACCCAGGATGACTCCATATTATGTCCCAAACTAACTGTTCAACTAATATTACGATGGACTGTTTATAATATCTTTTTGTATGTTGTAAAGATATATGAATAAAGGTTTGAAAGGAAGAGAGTGCTGAAGAACTGCATTTATGAATACGACAGATTGTCTTATATTTTCTTTTTATTATTTAGCATTTAATTAATTTAGAATTGAGGGAGAATGAAACTGTACACATTTTAGTACAAGAATTCAACTAACTATGTAGACTTGCATGCACAGTCATGGTATCTGAAGTCATGAAAACAACTTTCAAAAACAAATTCAAATCCAATGCTCCGTGTCGCTTGTCATAAAGTTGTTTTGTGGAAGTAGGGTGTGCTATCGCTATAAAATATTGATTGACAGGATGAGCTGTCATTACCATGTGGATTCTTAGCTTACAAGTATCGTTCTCCAATCACCTGGCATGCAGTACAGATATATAAAAACAATGCTGCTTAGTTGAGATCCACAGCTCTCGTTGAAATCATGAATGTAACAGAGATGACAAGTTCTTCGAACAGCAGTGACACAAAACTAGGAATCGAGCGCACCTGCTTTTTGATCAGTCTATGGACTGTACCGCTTATATGTATAATTGGTTTTGTTGGCAACTCAATGTCCATAAAAATTTTTGTGGGAAAAACACAAAGGACGACGTCTTGCTGTGTCTACCTCGCCACGAAGGCAGTGTCCGACAACGGATTTCTGCTTACTCTGTTAATCGCATGGTTGGATTTTGTGGACATTCGAGCGTTTCACATCGAAGGCATCTGTCAAATAACATTATTTTTTTCCTATCTGTGTGGATTCATGTCAGCCTGGGCAGTTGTTTTCGTGACGATAGAAAACTACATACGAGTTTGTTGTCCTGAGAAAGTATCATCGTATTGTACTCCTAAATTTGCCCGAAACATTACCATCACGTGCTTCTTCTCAGCATGCATCATTTACAGTTTTCCGCTCTGGGGGACTCAAATTTCAGTACTTCAAGGGGTGACATTTTGTCAAACGAATCCAGAATTCCAGAAACTGCAGTTGGCCTTGACCTATGTGGACTCCTTATTGACTCTTGTCCTACCGCTTTTGATAGTACCCGTCCTTGTGGTGAAGACCGTTTACAGTTCACAGGAAGCCTCCCAGAGATCCTTCCGTCTCCAGCATTGTCAGTCTGCCGTCACCAGGAAGAGGATTTCTCCACATCGTGCAGTCACACGGCTTTTACTGACGGTTGCACTCGTCTTTGTATTCTTGCACACACCTAGCCATGTCATAAGGATCAAAGTCACGATAGAAGAACTTATGAAGAAAGTTCAAACGGTATCAGTGGTAGATAGAGTGTTACAACATTTGTTTCTCACACTTTATCACCTGAACTATGCGGTTAATATTTTTATTTATATTTGTTGTGGACGTCGTTTCCGAACGGTGTTATATTCTCGTCTTCGGCAATTGTCAACAAAAGAGAATAGTCAAAAGGACAGAGACAAAGCTAGCATTGAGGAACTCATTAGAATATCCCATTCTTTTCTTGTTGGTTCTGAACACATTGAAACTAAACTATAGCCGGTATATCCTGTCTCGCACATGTTACGGTTGGATTGCTTTGAGACTACATTTGTTTTTACTTTGAAACATTTTACAACAATATTTATGATTATTTTGTTAATAGCTGTGATAAAATTGCTGACTGTTGTTTTGAGAGTTGAAGTTCAATCTTTACAACATGTAACTGAAAAGCATTCAATTTTCAAATGAAATAAAACATTCGCCGCATGCTTATGACTTTTTGATACAATCACTGGGGCTTACTCATTTTGTTCTCAATATATATATAAATATCTAATAAGGGCCCCCAGATAGCACGACTACGTTGGGCCAACATTGGTAAATGGTTGTATGGTGGGCGTGGGGTAGGTGGGCCAACATTACCATGCCACTCGTCTCAACCATATATTGGGATTTCTACGTTGGCCCAAAGCTGGTCCAACGTAAATCAACTCCTAGTTGCTTTATTTTCCCAAGGATGTTGGGATTCTGAAGTTGGCCCAATGTGCATGGTCCAGCGTTTGAAATACATCCTGAACAAAATAATTTAATTAAGCTGGTAATAGTACGTTGGCTCGGTGTTAGCAAGAGTTCTTTTATATATTAAGTGTTTCAAGTTGGAGTGATTACATTAGCCCAACAGTTGTACTGCGAACTAAATGATGGTGTCCAACACGCTGGGGAGCATTACGTTGGACCAACGTTGGTTCCACGTTTGTAAACTTTGGCGCTATGGTTGTGTTGCAAGCATATTTGATTGCATAACATTAAAGAACGCTGAATTTAAGAGGCAGATTCGGATATAGTTAGAGGACATGCAATTGGATGACTGCATCCATTTATATTTGTTTTTAAGAACTAAAGAATGTGACCAACGCATAAAAAAGTTTTTGTTTTTGTTTTGGTGTTATATTCTTTGAAGTGGGTTCATGATTATTTATTTAGTTTTAAAATCCAAGCTCAAAATTTTAATCCAATTTCACATGTATAACATTTCATGAGTGTTGCATTAGAAAATTCAATAAAAGATTTCTTATAACAGTATAAGTTCCCTGGGACAGGGTGTGAATAGATTACCTGACCCGTTTTATAATTACATTGAAACAAAGGTCAGGCGAGTTGCTAAAACTGGGGAATCGTGGCGATTAAATTATCAAACTGTGGAATGAGCCGTCAAATTCAATTACTCACAGGTGGTTGATAAACTCAATATGCAGAGCAAGTAAGAAGTAGGAGTTTAAAATTTTGGATTATTCAACTGTTACATGCAGCTGCTTCTTAAAACAAATGCAAGTATGAATATTGTTATAATCATCTTTAATATATTTCAAATTTAGTGTGTAATTTGTTCCCATTCTTATCATGTTTATGGTCAATGTCACTTGAAGTTAATGTAAATATAAGTAACTCCGATCCCCTCCCAATGCTAGGGGCCTGTATTATTTTGTTGTTGCTCTACTGTTTTCAATTCAATACTGTACAATACATTGTTTTGTACATTTGTAATAAAAACTGTACTATACATTTATTATTTTGTACATGTATCTAAAGGTTGTTTCAGCTAACTATAATATAAATATACCTTTGTGATTTAAAGCTTGGAAAACTTATATGCATTGGAGGCGACAATGTTCAAACATGTGTTCAGAGATTACTGTCATTTTTGATTACGACAGCCTTAGCAATGCATTTAAATTGGAGTGGGAAAGGAACAAAAAGAGGGCTGTCATATCTAGAATTGAGACATTATAAGTAAGTTATAGAGCATTCAACATCTTTCTCTCAACTTGTCTCCATCTACTATTTATTGTATACATGATCATGGTTTAAAAAAAATAAATATAGTAAGATTTATAGAGCAATATGTACTTGTAATATACGTTTTTGTCTTTAAAAGACTTAATTATATGATCTATATGTTGGATTCTGTACCAGTATTTGCTTTGTTTTCAACACCAAATTATTTGTATTTTTCAATCAGAGGATGTCAGCATAAAAAAAATATGTAGTGGTGTAACTGACAGTGAAATCGAAAAACTTATTAAGGACTGGCTGAGGTGCGCCAAAGATCTAGGTGGGGAGGCGACAAAGGGAGAGAAAAAAGAAAGAGCGGAAAGGCAACAAAAGGACAGTGGGAAAGTGAGCCAGGATTAAAACAAATTCGTCATTATTTTCCAGAAATGTCCACCATCATCTATTTTAAACTCATTTTGTATGTTTTGACAATCTAATTCATATAAAATATCATTTTACTGGGAATCATTTGTAATGTTTTCTTTCTAAATGTATGCATTATGAATGCATGTCAAAGTGTGTATTGCACTTTTTCAAACAATCATAGGAAAGGTCAATATAAGTATAATTTACAAATGTATTTTCAACAAGTATTCATTCAATTTGTTTTGATAGATGTACGTTACTTGTATAGCCAACAATTGACCAACAAAAAAGAAGCTTTAGACCATTAAACCGCCAATATTCTACCTACCCTTCCAACCAAAGAAGGACCAACATTGGGCCAACCTAACCAAACTGTCTATTTGTTGGCTGTTAGTGGGCTTACAATATTATCTACGTTGGCCCAACAATGCCATCATTTCCAAAAGGCCACCATTGGACCAACCAAAACAACTAACTACCAATATTGGCTGCAAGTTGGCTTACAATTATACCTACATTGGCCCAACAGTATGCCAACATGTTGGACCAACGTTGGGCCGATGAGCAAAATGACCGTGGGCCAACATAAGACTACCAACAGTGGCCCAACGTTGTAAAAACAAATTGGGCCAACGTTGGGCCGACGTTGTCTTGCTATCTGGGGGATAACTCAAAATAGGACACTGGTAGTAAACAAAGCTCAACATTACCTAAGTTCCAAGAAACATATCGAATCTCAAACAGTTTTCTGGGCTTTTTTCATTATGGATACATATATTTCCCTGCAATTTAGTCGCAGCCTTCATCTAGGAGGAATACAAGTTCAGTTTGCATTTCGGCTGGATTGATCTGTCTGTCTGTGTGTTAGTCCAAGGTAATGTTTTCCAGACTATTTTTCGTAACAGAAGCATGTACGGCGTTGGTCACAATTTCTTCCTCAAGAAGGTTAAGTCCAGTTTGCATTTCAGCTGGATTAGTGTAACATGACCTACCTTTGAGCTAAAAGAAGGTCAAACAATTTTTCGGACTCTTTTTCGTTACGGATACAGATTTTGCCCTGAAATATAGTCACAAGCTTCCTCTCGGAGGAATACAAGTGCAGTTAGCATTTCAACTGGATTGGTGCATCATGACCTACTTTAGGGGGTAGAAGTAGGTCAACAGTTTTCCAGATTTTTTCCAGTAAGGTCACAGGCATTGCTCTGAAATTTTGTTACAACTTCCCTCGGGGAAATGCATATAATCAGTTTACATTTCAGGTTATTTGGTGCACCATGACCTACTTTAGGGCTAAAAGTACATTTGTAGATCAATGGTGTTCAGTAATATCTGGTGTTTTGTATACCTCCCATACCATTTCCCATGGCTTTTCAATGTTTGATTTATCTTTCATAATAAGTTTATCTTGCCAATAATATTTTACATCAGTTCTTGAAACATTTTTGAACTAACAAATTATGAAATATTCCTGCTAACCTACTGAGCTACTCAGCAAGGCAATACTATTTGAAATGAACAGACAAATTTTGCTGATATTTATATTTTCATCCATGTTTTAAAAGGAAGTCAGATATTATAACGATGAAGAGTACATCCTTAAATCAAACTTGAAAAACATCATCCTTGGGTGAAGGGGATTCAAGTTTGTTAAAATGAAAGGAATGTCCCCTTCAAAGGGGAAATAATCACAAAGGGTGGGGTCATTCAAAACTCTTCTCAAGAACCACTGGGCCAGAAAAGCTGAAATTTACATGAAAGCTTTCTGAGAAAGTGGAGATTCAAGTTTGTTAAAACCATGACCCCTGGGGGTAGGTTGGGGCCATAATAGGGGATCAAAGTTTAGCATACAAATATATAGGGAAAATCTTCTCAAGAACCATTGGGCCAAAGAGTTTTACATTTACAAGAAAGCTTCCTGACATAGTGCAGATTCAAGTTTGTAAAAATCATGGCCCAAAGGGTAGGTTGGAGCCACAATAGGAATCAAAGTTTTACATGCAAATATATATTAAGGAAAATCTTCAAATATGGACCAGGGTATCTCAGGTGAGCGATGTGGCCCATGGGCCTCTTGTTTAATTATCAGTCTCATCATGAAGCCTAACAACATATAATTCAAATTCTGGATTTACACACAGATTTATATATTTGACTTGGATAAACAAAGTTGCATTCTTCTACTTTTTTTCTAATGAAAGAAAAGGATCCCACCCCTGCATTTAATCTAAATGACTTTAAAAATACATGAATCATGTCTGCTCTAACCGAAAGCATATTTTTCATTTTTGGGGACAAAAAATAACAAATACATATAGATTCGAGCTCCTTTTGGATTTTGAGACCCCCAAAAATCAAATCGCATGCCTTAAAGCAGGAATTGGATAAGAGTTACGTGAGAATTTTCATAGTACCTGCAGACAAATAATCTTGTTTTTGGAGATTGTCGATGAAATACCACTGGAACAATCTGAAATTACTGTATTTTAAAGGGTTTGGTCAAAAACGCTTTAACAAACCTTAAGTATGCAGATCATTGCACGTGTAACCAATTACAAACTCACACATTTTCAATTAATTGCAGGTACCACAGTACCTCCACCTGTGTGAAATAAAGACCTGATAATCACTCCAAAGATCATTTGCCCACAATATATTAAACAGTGTCTGACACTTAAAATATAAAAATCGTCAGTAACAATTTGCAGTCTGTCAAGCACTTTTTAGCATAAAAACTTGGAAAATCAGGAGAATTTTGGGTTAAAAATCAGGCGTTATATAATTACAAAAATAATGACAAAACAAGGAAAAGAGAAAGATAAAATCAAATGAAATTGGCCACCTACCAACCCTCTAAGTAAGACATTCTGTTTTCAAGCTCATAAATTTATTTTAAGAATGATAACTTAAAAATGCTGGTACAGATAAGAATTTCAAAGGCAAGAAATGGCTAATACAGTAGTGTTTAATTGGCCCTCTGTACACTGAATACCTTACTTAGGCAATTTTCCTCAACTCCTTTTATTGGTTTTGTTTGGGAACAAATGCTGAACGGTTTGAACGAAACATTTCTAAGCGAGAACGGAATGATTCTTATCGAGAACTTAATGCTTTGAGATAGGGAACAAACGGTTCTCAGCGAGAACGGAATGTTTTGAGATAGGGAACGAACGGTTCTCAGTGAGAATGGAACGCTTTGAGCCTAGATGGAACGAACAATTTGGCTTCGATTTTTAATTCTGCATTTCAGACACTTTCGGTACTTTTTAGTCATACATGGATATTGCTTGCCTAAATAAAAGTTTGATTTAATTAAAATTATGAATCTTTAATAATTAAATGGAAAGAACGTGTGTGAAAGTAAATGAATACATATAGTTACACGTGCCTTAAATTTCACATGGGAATATTTACATGTATCTAATGTAATCAATAGAAAGCAACTTTTTAAAACAAATAAATATTGCATTAGGTCATTTCAGGTCCGATTTCAACAACATTGTCACCCTAACTAAAAAATGTTATGAATTTTTTCGATTACTTAATGCACGTCTTTTTTAAAAATAGAATTCAGTTTGTACACGTATTTCTTGTAAACTTTAAATCAATGGTTCATACATATGTAACTATACAAATGTACTTTGTTTATAGAGTGGGTACAACCGTTTAATTTTTTTTTTATAATATGCATACTGTGTTTAGATCATTTTAAATAGATCCATACATGTGCCTGCAATTCAACACTGAATAATAATTAATCATTAATAATAATCAATTTTCAAATAAAAATGATTTATTTTGCGTTTAAATTCGATTTGAAAATCGTTAATGATAATCAATTTTCAAATAAAAATGATTTATTTTGCGTTTAAATTCGATAAGGGAATGCCCACATTTTTTCAATGATCATGGTGACTTGCCTAGTGGATTGGTGGTACTCATGATGGTACATCTGTACCCATTTGGTACATATACATAAAAATACTTTGAAGACACCTGCCAAAATTTAGAGAGGGACACCAAGGAAGCCAATGTCAGCCAAGACGGGAACCTATGGGGTGAACTCTGTGTCAATTCTCCTGTAGACAAGTACATGTACACCGTTACTCTACCAACTCCTAGTATTTCCAGCACTTTATACCTACTTTGAAGATGACATCGAACCAGTTTAAATAATAACGAGGTCTGGGAACGGAATGCTGAATGGTTTGAACGGAATGGTTTGATATGGGAATGGAACGGTTCAAATGGTGTAGTAGTACACTTCAGGGTCTGATAGCTGAACTAACTTGATTCCATTGCACAAGGAAACTTTCATACAAGCCTTGGCTTTTCTGGTTCAGTTCTTGATAGGACGTCAAACAAAATGAGCAAAGTTGAACATTCTTTCTCTCCAAGCTGACTGGCTGAAGGACAAAATTATAATTATTTGTTGGACTGGAGGAAAGAAAAATCCATATTGAAATGAGATTGCTTTTCATGTATACCGTCTAAGATTTCATCTTCCATTATTGGATAACCAATTTCAAAAGTAAATCTTAAATTAAAGCGATTGAGAGCTTTCTTCAATTTTCTTTGCCAAGCTACATTATCCGGAAAAGAATTTAACCCTGAATTTTAATGACATACATCTAAATGAAATAAAAAGTAAGATTCCATCTTTAAACACAATGAATTCACTTCACTTTACACACATTATCTAAGAACAGCAGATTTTCTGTGACAACATGCATTCTTTAAAAAGAAACACTGGTCAAAATACAGATCGAAGCTGATGATAATTGCAATTGATTCCAAGAATAAATGTATAAAATACAGAGACATCCCAGGCCAATTTAATTACACAAAACACATTTTACAACATATAACAAGGAGATTCTGTAATAGTTCTATATCACTAACAAAATGTGGATGTGAAACACAGGTGCCCCCCCCCCCCCCCCCCCCCCCCCCCTTGTATCTTGGATTCTGGAGGCATAAAATTATTATGTACTAATTGTTATCAACATACTACTTTTGTTCAATTTCCTGTACAAAAACTGAATTTTGAACATTGTCCTACTAAAATATTGACACCAGCTCTTTTTTGTTAATTTGTCACCATCTCTTCCAAAAAAGCACACATTTCTGGATCTGTCCACAAACTGCACAATGTACAGGCTGTATTATAAGATCTCTGTACCAGAGCCATTGTTACGTAATGCGTATAAACAGAGCAATTCCCATCCCAACCTCAATATTTACAGTGGCATATTGTAGTACTGGCCGTAATATCTCAACCTCAATAGGAAACCATGCATGAGTCCCTGCTTTTAACAAATTAAAATCGTTGCTGATTATTATAGTTCCCGTACTGATTCGGTCCAATTTGTTGCTGAATTTGAGCCATGAGAGCAGCACTTTGTGGCTGCTGACCAGGGTTGCTCATGGACTGTCTTTTCATGGCCATAAGTCTCTGTTGTTGTTGTTGTTGTCTTAGCTGTTGCAGTTGTTGGGGGTTTGATGGCATGTTCTGCAAGTAAGTGCTCTGAGGAATGGCTGATGGCCCCATCTGATTGTAACTAGCGTTCCCGGTCCCCATTGTACTTTGTGGCGTCTGCATCTGACTTGGAACCATCATTCGACTGCAACAAAATATTTACATTTAAATAAGTATCAATACTGTAAAATCTTCATTTTTCAAGGGAGTGGTGGTCAATTTTTGTTTTCATGGTTTCGACAATTAAGGAGGCATAACACATCATTATAATATGGCTGATTTCCTTTTTATGAATGAAAATACATAAAAACCTGTCTAATCATACATGCACAAACAAATTTTTTGTCATGATACAGTGTATTGGAATAAGCAGTGTAAAAAAAACCCAAAGAAATTGAGAAGGAAAATGAGGGTTGGAATACCCAGTGAACATCTTCACAAGTCAAGGGTTATTGATTCGTTACAGTGACTATCAAAAAGTTGGGCTCGTTCTGATTGTTTCCACAAAAGAGTGGGAACCAATGAGAATGCAGTTCTATTTATAACAAAGTGAAGCGAGATTCAAATAAAAACATGTGTATTGATGCCAATAGTTATGGCTATTTCAATCGTTTAAGCAATATTGTCTTAAGCAAAAAGGTTTCCAAAATTGATCTACTATCAATAAATGTAATTAGTGGTGTAAATATTACAATTGCGTGTGTTTATCAATACAGCAGTATGAGATCGCATCATTTGTATCCATGTACACCATAACAAGATGCAGTGATTTCATTGGATGTTTTATTTATAGTGGATTGCATAATGGTCTAATGAGCCCAAATTTTATATAGCGACTGATGTCAAGGGTTAGTGTGAGATAACGAATCAATAACCCTTGACTTGTGAAGATGCCCAGTGAAATGAACAGCATAGGTGTTGGATTAGGCAGTTTTCGCTGTATAAATATTAGGAATATTTGTATATTTCTTTTAAATCTAATTGCCTAGCTGGGTAGTTTAGTAGGTTAACAGTCGAGTCTATAAGGGGTTGCAATTTTTTACCCCCAGATTACTTTTTACTAAAATTGCATTTGTTAATTAAATAAGGTCATTTTGATAGTGTTCAATTTCAAAATATTATTGAACATATCCTCCATTTTCCATCCATGACACATTTCTCTGGTGTGTTAATATCTTTAATGAACAAATCTAAATTTACATGTACCTCAACCCAAGGAAACAGATCTACAGTAAAGAACAGGTTCAATCCAAGCTAGCTGCAATAAAGTAGCCCTCTCCGATTTGGGGCGGGGGGGGGGGGGGGGGGGGGGGGGGGGTGAGAAAAATGTCAGAATAAAAAAATCGGATAGGACTACATTATTGCAGGTAAGTCCAACCAATTGAGACCATGCACACAAACATGCTATTTTTTCTCTAACCACTAAATTAATTATTATATGATCGAATAATTTTGAGATCTTCAACTGGTTGAGATTAAAAAAAAAAAAAACTAGAAAAAAACAAGAGGTACTGTGAGCAATGCTCACTAAGAATACCCCCCGCTTATCCCAATCTCCCAAAGGGTGTTGGTAATAGGTATAAACTACCTCTTTTCTGAGTGTAAAAAACAAATGGCATGACAAACCGAACCATATTGCTACTTCGATGTCCAGTGTGCGTGACCTTTGACCTTTTGACCCCAAAATCAATAGGGAACATCTTCATCCCACGGGTAGTCCATATGTATGATATGGTGACGGTAGGTGGAAAGGATAATACTTTAGAGCCCGGAAACCATATTGCTACTTCGATGTCCAGTGCACTTGACCTTTGACCTTTTGACCCCAAAATTAATAGGGAACATCTTCATCCCATGGGTAGTCCATATGTATGATATGGTGACTGTAGGTGGAAAGGATAACGCTTTAGAGCCCGGAAACCATATTGCTACTTCAATGTCCAGTGCGCTTGACCTTTGACCTTTTGACCCCAAAATCAATAGGGAACATCTTCATCCCATGGGTAGTCCATATGTATGATATGGTGACTGTAGGTGGAAAGGATAACGCTTTAGAGCCCGGAAACCATATTGCTACTTCGATGTCCAGTGCACTTGACCTTTGACCTTTTGACCCCAAAATCGATAGGGAACATCTTCATCCCATGGGTAGTCCATATGTATGATATGGTGACGGTAGGTGGAAAGGATAATGCTTTAGAGTCCGGAAACCATTGCGTCTACAGACGGACGGACGGACAGACGGACAACCCGATTCCAGTATACCCCCCCCCACAACTTGTTGCGGGGGGTATAATAATGTCATATTCATCTAAAGTGAATATAAGATTTGATTTCTCCAATCTTGGGCCAAAATCATGGTGCCCTAGAGGTTCAGTAAATATCACACTTCTTAGGTATAGTTAAAACATTGTACGGACCTCAAAAATGTAATTGTATGAAATATCAATAATGGTATGAGGTTTTATTGTTAGTATTTACATGTATTACAGTTCATATTTCCGTGTTTCAACAAGTACCAAGAACACATATCAGAGTAACAATGCTGTCAAACGTTTTTACAATACAACCCAGGATAATTATGCAGGTTGTAAAATTGAAATGAAACAGCTGAATTGAGTGTATTTCCTAACAAAGTATCAAAGGATGAGGTAAAACAGCAATTAGAGTTGGCCCCCTTTTCCGTGGTCAATAAAAGCAATTTTACTATTACAGTATAAAAGTTAAGATTTTATACATAGAGGCCACAGACAATGCATGGTTTCTAAATAGTTTTAATAGTGTTTTTTGTCACGAGGAATGTTGAAATATCAATTGATTTTTAAACCCTATAACAAACAGTTTTCGTCATAGTACTCGTTCATGAATAATGATGAACAAAGTGGGCGGTTCTTAACACAAAAGACAACATTCACTTTAGGAATATGAATAGATCTCGTGCTTTCCCCGTTTACAAATCATGTGACTATTTAATTGCGTTAGAATCTTGATATCTTTTTATCAAATGCAAGCTATGCATGATTAAAAATCTTATTGTCATTCAAATACAATGTAGTTATTTTCAACTAAATATGGAAATTATATTAGAACTGTTAACCATCAACATACGTTTCGTTCAAACCCTATATCCTATTGTGATGTACAAGATGTATGTCACAAGTGCTCACAAAAAAAAAAAAAAAATAATAAAATAAAGACACCTCCTCTCCTTTTCTTGGGCTCTTGATCGAATTTGCCTTGAAGCAAAATATAAACATCTAGGCTCATATAATTATTTATGAAAATAACCTTGATTATCTATTTCTATATTTAAAAAGCACATGCTGTGAAAATAACATGTATATGTAGTATATGCGTATTAAGTCTTTATGTTTCAGTTACTTATTGAGTATATTACAGGTAGAATAATAAACCAAAAGATCTACCTGTAATGTGTAAAATCTTAATAAAGAAAGTAAAATCATACTATATAGTGTCGTGCAATCCACTTTCCATATAATGTAAACAAAGAAAATATATCATCATTTGTTTAGAAAATTAGATTCAGAAACGTCAACTTATTTCTGATAACGATATCTACACGTGTATATAACTAAATACAATTTATCAAAATTTAGTAAATAAATTACATATACATACTGTATGTGTCGAATACACTAAGTTTAAAGTACATGATGTTGAAGGCATGTTTATGTTCCTAAAACTGTGGACGATACATCACAATCACGATTGAGTTTAAACAGGTTTCCATAATGGAGAGGCTTCTAGTGAAAGTTTTGCTAATCTTTTTTATTTTAAATTATCGACGATATGGGCTATGTTTATTGCTATACAAAATTTAATCGTTAATGATAATACACAACCATAGCCTTAATTATTAAACTGTACCTAATATGTCCATATATTTCCAGATCTGTAAAAGAATGGGCGGGTCCAAATTCCTATGGGAATTTCAGCTAATGAGGAAACCCCAAGCTTAAACTCAAGAGTTATATACCATTTGTGGAGAATCTATGTTCCATGTAACATGTAAATCATGAAAGTACAAATGTTAATAAGTTGAATCATGTAAATTTTAACATGAAACATGATATATATTTGGGACCATTTTATATAGCCATTTCATTTCATCCTTTCAATTTTTCAGTTACATGTATCTATTTCATACACCTATTTTAAAATAATTATTGTCTACATGCTTCATTGAAATGCATAAAGGAAGGCTGTCTTTGGCCGAGTATCAGTTTTAAAGTTTGTCAAATTAGATCTTGTAAGTACAAGTACAGTGGAACCCCGTTATTACATTTTCCATTTTGTCACGATAAAATAACGTAATACCGGGGGCAACGTAATAAACGTTCCCAGTTAAATCCATTAAAAATATCATTTGGAAATTGTATATCGTCCGTTGGTACTCCGTGAAGGGGTGTGTGAATATATCTTTACTGTTTCTTTGTTTAAAAGACTATGATACTTTGTTTTATTTACATCTTATCTTTAATGTCCGTAATTCTTCATGTTCTTATCCCTTTTCTTTATTTCGGTGTAGGATACATAAGGATGTTTTGATAAACGTTGCTTTTTCTGCATTCGTTTGGACCGCCATTTTGTTCAACTTTAAAACAATGCGTTCATGTAAATTTCTCTCAATAACTCGTTCCGGTTCGTATTCAACATTCGTATTAAAAAATAACAAAACATCGTTTTTATTAAGTTCTCTAATTACACAATACACAACACAATAAAAAAAATCCCACCCAAAAAACAACAAAACTATAGACACAAAACGCACACGATACCCAACACTTGGACACTTCTCACCAATGATAAACATGCACAGAGAACAATTTAAGCGCAATCCACATAAAAAAAATATATAATGATGCACGAAGATTTCATTTATAACGCTAAATGATGGCACTAAAATCACGTGCGCATCAAGGGATTTTAAAATATTCTCTGAGGTATATGCCGTGCACAAATCGGCCGATAGATTGGTGTATGTATGGACGAGATTTACGAACACCCAAGCTGCATGTCCAAACAACGAACAATTTTTTTAATTGAACACCTTTAGTCACCTATGTCCAAGCAGTTACCCAAGCGGTTGTAACATTGCTACGATAAATTTTGTCTTTCTTGTTTGGTACCAAAGCTGTCCGTGAATAGAGTTTTAATAGCGAAGATAATCACACTATGCTGAACACACAGGTGGTTGAGAAATTATTTCTTTGATTATCAAAATATGAAAAATGAAGTAAATTTCATAGAGTACAATTTCTAAATAAACATTATTTAATTGTTTATCATTGGCTTCTATACGGGGTATTCACCTGTATTGATGTCGCTAGATCTATCGAAGCGTGATCAGTCAAGCGTCTCTAATCCCCAAACAGACCAGGAAATTTACGTGGTGACTGCCTCAGGCAGTCAAGGTGTGAATGACTTATTATTTTGAGAAGCACTATTGAATAATTAGGGGTTTATTACGTTTTTGTCGGAATATTTACAACGTAATACCGAGTCCCGGCATTTTAGGACAACGTAATAACGAGGTCTATTTTATATAGGTTTGTTAAGAAATGGTTTTGTGCTTTGAAATTCCAACGTAATATGCGGACTAACGTAATAAAGGGGGAACGTAATAACGGGGTTCCACTGTATAAGTTACCATCCAAGTAAAGAAAAAACAAAATTGATAAATTTTAGACCTAACTTCAACAAATGTAATACTAAATAGGGTACATGTACATACAGGAGTGATTAAAGTCTGACTGTAATGCTTCACTAAATGATGAGTAATGATCTACACAGTTGCTGAAGTCAACAACACAAGTGCTCCATATGCACGAGAGAGAGAGAGAGAGAGAGAGAGAGAGAGAGAGAGAGAGAGAGAGAGACTGAGACTATATGGCCTAGTTTAAAGTCATCAATAATTAATTATACCACGTTTCCCATCTTTTGATGTGTTGTTGTCTCCTGTCTACTTACGAGGATGGCTGACTGAAGTGTTGCTGTGTTGGTTGCTGTTGAGGTATAAACCCTGCCTGGGGCATCATGCCTGTCGCTTGTCCCCCGTTGTAGGACTGGTTATAAGTCCCCTGGGACATCATTCCTGGGTCCATACTAGTGGACTGTTGTGGAATGTTGTAAGATGGAGCATAGTTCTGAGTCATCCCAACTGTCACAAAATAAATTATCAGCGATAAAAATACACATATATCTGGATTCTTCATTGGATCAAACTAAACACACTTAATTCATTACTTGTAAGTCATCAAACAAACTTATGAACAAAATGTTTTAGCGATGTGTTGTTGAAATCCTGAGTTCTTTGTATTGGGCAATGTCAACATGCTTCACTTTCTGTTTTAGATGTAGCATCAAACATCAGTACCTCTACAAAGTGTTTAATGACTGCAAGAAAAACCGAGACCATAACACACTCACCCTGATTCTGATTCATTGAATGCATGCCGCCTGAGAACATCGCCTGACTACCATCAGGTGTAACACCACGGTTATGGTTTTGAAAGGTTTGCCTGATCTGTTGCCTGACCATGCGGTGGCTCTGTTGTTTCTGCAAAAGCTGCAAGGTCTGCATGGAGGGTTGATTAGTGTTTGCCCACTGATGCATGTTGCCAGGGTGACGAGTTCTGATCATTTGCTGAATGGCCATTTTTGAGGGAGTCATACCCTGCATGCTGTAAGGAGGGGCCTCAAACCTTGGACCTGATGGTGATAAATTCACAATGATCATTGTAATCATGAAATGAATTATCATAAAAATAAGTAAATTTTGAAAAATCAAATCTTCCATTTTTTTTATTATTGCCTGGGGCATTCCAGGTAAAATGTTTATGATGAGTTTAATATTTCTGGTTCTGGTAATGAATTTCAAAGTGACCCACATATCTACTGGTCTGGCGTATAAACCTCACCTGCTGGCATGGGCTGGTTGCCATAGAACTGTGGGTGTTGCTGCGTCTGCGTGGGATACCAGTTTGTTGAGGGCTGATACTGGCGAACAGGAGGCTATTAATGTAAATTATTAATAATATCAATGTTAATCAAAGTTTGTATTTCATCTTACATGGACCAACACTGACATGTACTTTATCACGCCTCAGACAAAATTGTTGAAATCTAATTGGTCAGATCTTGGTCACATGACGCCGTGAAAAAAACCGTATCATGCGAGTAAAATCCGTATTGGGCGAGTAATTTTATTTATCGTCGGGTTCGACTTGCAGCCGTGTCAAAAGGAAAGACATTTGACTAAGTTGTATGATATAGACCCCCACATATACAGTTAGAGGTCTTCGACATGATAAATTTGTTACACAGTTAGTTAGTGACCTGATACGGAAAAATACATGGTGTGAAAAGAAAACCCGTATCGGGCGAGGCGAAGCCGAGCCCGATACGGGTTTTCTTTTCACACCATGTATTTTTCCGTATCAGGTCACTAACTAACTGTGTAACTAATAGTATACAGACATTTTTTCTACAGTGTCATTTTCCATGGAGGATAAACCTGTGAAATTAACACTCCTGTGAAAATAATCTGAGCTAAATCTTTATGTAGTATGGAAGCCATAAACTTAAAACAGATTATCAATCAAATGACCAAAAAATAAAATAGAGGCTACATCCAGTTTATACTACTCTTGTATAGTGCATACCTTTAAAGTCCTAGATATTTTGTGTGTGTGTGTAGGGGGGGGGATATACAATCAAAATTAATCAAATTTTTTTTCAGGTCATATACACTGATTTTATAAACCCCATTAAAAAAAATTTCAATCCAAGATCTTGCACTCCACCATAATGTAACTATATAAAACCCTACTCAAAAACATCTGAATATAAGTGAACAATTCTCGACGGGACGTAAATAAAACATCCGATTAATCAATCAACCTACACAAAATTGAATGAGTACTATCTAATAATTGTATCCCCCCCTTCAGTAAACTGTCACTGTTGGTATCAACATTTAGTGGGTACTACATGTACCTGGATATTGTATGGGCCCTGACCGCTGCCACTGTTGGTTCGGTTCGTTTTCTTTTTGGGTTTCTTTTTCCTGCTCATATCCTGTTGTGGATTCTCATTGGCCTCTTTGGGTTTCTCCTCCTAAAACATTCCCAGAAATAAAACCCATATAATTACACACAAAACAAAATAAAACAGGAACATTTACAGAGTGATGCATCTCTGCCAAACATGTATATTTTTAGATTTACATGTAACAATTAATATACATACACGTAACTATATGATAGTTACGCATATCAGCCACCCTAAATCCACTAGCATACTTGATACATATTATATATTCATGTATATATAACTTACCACATTACTCACTTTTACTCTGACATAAATTTTTCACATGTTTTACAGTTACTTTACTGATTCTAACATTTGTGTGGTGATACAATGCTCTATTGACAGATTAAGATCCATTTAAAACAGGGCATTACATGTATACAATTCCGCAATTATTCTAATTGTAGGAATTTACAGAAATATCGGAAAAAGTCATCAGTCACAGATTACTGACAAAAATAACACCGAATTATATGCAAATCACATTAGTCAAAACCAACGTAACAAAGTTATTTCACTAGTAACAAAATACATTTAATATGATTGCAGAATCTAATGATATAATTTTAAAACAAGATGTACTGTGAGCAATGCTCACTAAGAATACCCCCCGCTTACCCCAATCTCCCAAAGGGTGTTGTTAATAGGTATAAATTACCTCTTTCCTGAGTGTTAAAATATGGTATGCCTTTGTAGAAGAAAATGGAAGATATAGTCCGAACACAAATCCATGGCATAAACCTATAATTTTGACCTTGAGCTCAAAGGTCAAGGTCATAAAGAGGTAATGAATGTACATGACAAATAGTCCCATGGTAATACACCCATGTCTTATGATATGACTATGTCAAAACCCTATAATCAATTTTGACCTTGAGATCAAAGTTCAAGGTCATATAGAGGTCATGAAGGTACTCGACACATCGTCTTATGGTGATACACTCATGTGTCAAATATGATATGCCTATGTCAAAGAACAAAGAAGTCATGGCCCTGACACGAATCCATTGTAAAAACCTTTAATTGTGACCTTGAGGTCAAGGTCATATGGATGTCATGAAGGTACATGACACATCGTCTCATGGTGATACACTCATGTGTCAAATATGGTATGCCTATGTCAAAGAACAAAGAAGTTATGGCCTGGACACGAATCCATTGTAAAAAAAAACCTTTAATTTTGACCTTGAGGTCAAGGTTCAAGGTCATATAGAGGTCATGAAGGTACTTGACACATCGTCTCATGGTGATCTACCTGTGTGCCAAATATGGTATGCCTAAGTCAAAGAACAAAGAAGTTATGGCCCGAACACGAATCTGCACAGACAGACAGACGGACGGACAGACAGACAGACAGAGTGATTCCTATATACTCCCCAGAACTTCGTTCGGGGGGTGTAATAATATTTGACTCTCTAATTCAGAAAATTCTTTGAGCAAAAAGTTTTCTCTACAATGATTCAGCTTACAATTTTCTCAGGCACTGGTTCGAGGTCCTCTGGGGGTAGAGAAGGTGGGTCCAGGAAATGAGCGAGGGGCTGACGGAGGGAGTGCGTGTGAAATAACAGCAACCTGTCAAAACAGACAATTACACAGAGGTAAAGCTAGACCCTACCTTAGTAGCACATAACAAAACACAATCTATCGTAAAATAATTTTGTGGGTGCTTAATTTCATTCATGACATCCCTTGGAAAATGAACTACAACACCCTTTACAACACAAAATCAAGTATCGGCCCACAAACATTTTTCCCTTTTTTAAAATCATGAAAATTTGACCCTATGAATATTTTAAGTCAATTCTATATATAATCTGTATATTTTGTGAATGCAAGGCTGGGATTCATCCTACTTGGTTGATAATTAACACAACACCATATTGGATATTTTCTTCATGCACATATATTTTGCACTTTCCTAATTCAATTGTGATTTTTGTTTTCCTTTGACTTTATATAATTTAAATACCTGTATCAAAATTAAACAAGAGCTAGGCCCACAAGCCTTATCAGTCACATGAGTATTAGTTATACATGTAAGTATAATCACTAGTCCCAAGGTGTATGAAATCTCTAAATATGTTTGTATATCTAAGCTAAATTCTAATATTTAGCAGAAGTATAAAAGAATGTGTTTTTCAAACACAAATGTCACCAAAAGTGCTCATAATAATGAAAGACTTCACATAATATAATACATGTTATATCAACATTATATGACTATTTTGGACTTGCCCTAAAGTAAGAACCCTGTAGTTGCAAAATCCACAATGTTGGGGTACACCCCTTTCTGCTTTTCCTAAATATGGACTTTAGTTAATAAACAGTTTCAGCAAAGTTAATGAAAAAGTCTTTCAAATGATATGGCCCAGGGATCAGAATTTCATAATTTTAGTAAATTATGCCTTCCTGCTGTACATGTGTATATCACTTTTCTGACAAACATGCTGTTGTAGGGAAGAAAATTTTAGAAAGATCGATGTTGAATTTTTGCCCCACCCCTACAGGCCAGGGATGCAGGAGTCCTGAAATTTACAAATGATGTCCCTCTTGTCAAATGATGCCAAATTTGAAAAGAATAGGAATGGTCGTTATCAAGAAGTTAAAATTTGTTCAATCATTAACAGACAATGAAGTAACTTGGGTGAACCAAAAAAAAAGGTCAGTAACTACAATACATTGTAGTACATCTGAACAGTACCAACATATGGGAACAGGATAATTGGTTGTTAGCACATTTACCAAAGACTGATATGTTATTAATTGACACGGCAATTAGAACTTCCCACAAACATTAGCAGCTTTGTCATACAACAGCTGATTCCCATATCTGGATATAATGAGTAATGCATTAGTGTTCCTTTCTAATTGCACACATATTTTCTGTGTGTTAATTTACATATCAAGAAGAAACACACCAACATATTATGGGAGAACAAAATTCCATTTTATTGCTGTTTTGTGCATGTATTTTAAATCAAAAACATTATTTTCAATAAATGAATTTTTTTCTGAATGGCATTTTAAAATCCTTTCTTTATTTGTAGAAATTCTTCCAACACTCTCTTCATCAATATTTTTGGTAAGTGTGTCTGTATGTCCATGATAGAATTATCTTTCATGCACAGTCCTGATCACATAGATGTATGTTTTGACATTTAATTTCTCGCATAAGACAGAACAATTGTACTGGGGTGCATTTTACAAAAGAACTTACGCCTAACTTTACATGCTGGAATTCTCCCGCTTATTGTAAGATAATTCACTCCAATGTAAAATAGTGAAGAAATAATGCTGAAAATTAAGTTTCAGAAACGTTTTAATTCCTTCATTCAAACTAATAACTGTGTAATACAATTTAATACTTGTCTTTGTCGTAAGTTGTTTTGTAAAACGGGCCCCAGATCTACAATATAAATCTTATATTAATCAACAGTCAATTCGGTCTTCTGTGTTTTACAGACACTCCTCCAACATCAACACATGTTTGTGCATGCACAGAACTTCTTCGATAAGTGTTTGACCTAATGGTCATGTATACTCACAATACCAGCATGCTGTCTGGCAAGACAGTATATATTGTATCTCTAGAAATCGATGTTGCTGAGATTAAAACATTATTATTTTATTGTCATTTTCTTGATTGATTAAAAGGGTGTAGACTATGTTTACACTTACAAAAAAATTGCAGTCAATTACAGCTCACATTGCCTTTTCTAATTCTGTCAAATTTGGTGTTTTTCTCTTTTACTAGCCATTTCATTATTCCTCCCTTCAGTAACTCCGGTCAAAGTTTTGTAACTACAGTAGGAGCAACACAAATACTGCTCCGGTAAACTAAGTTTAAACTTAGCTAAAGCATTGTTTACGTGATCATATGTTAGTAATACTCAGTAGTATTCCAAATCAACACAGTGTTTAGAGTCCGTATTGTCAATCAGCAATACGTTAAAACATTTACGGAACAGACTAATATAATATCAAGATTTATTTCTTTTACAAAATAAATCCAATTATTATAGCGATCAGTCCCTTAGATTTGTGTGTGTAATGCCATACTGTAATGACGTTATTGCTGTTGAAGTTTGACATCACAATATTTGTATCAGTTGGATTGAGAGGTAGGTGCATTTTGTCTCGTACTAGCTAAAAATTTATGCAAATGTTAATTTTGGGAATTTTATCCCTTCATTTATTTCTCATTCATTAGGCACAGGGATACATATTATTTTATAAATCAATAAAATTGGATGTATAACATGTTTCAAAATGTAAACATACTTTAAACCTGTATCGTCAATTGTTTAGTCCCAATAACTGCTTTATAATGTTTATTTTGTTTTTCTACATCCGAATTTAAAATATTTATATTTCACTATTTCAACAATATGCAACCTCAACAAAAGTTGCATTCCATTGATGAAGGGGGAAGGCCATCGAAGGGGAAATGCAAATTTGCAGGGAGGGCCAGATTGTCGGGCGTGAAGAAAAGGTGTCGGAGGGAAAAGAACACAGAACCACATAAAGAAATGCATCCTGGGATGAGCAACGAATCGAACACCATGTCAGAACTGGAGGAAGTTGTCTCGTCAGTAGTGGAAAAAATGCTACCAGAAATCAACAAAAGGATAGAGACGATTATTTCTCAATGCTCTGGCATATTGTCGTCTGAAGGTAGCTAAGTCTCATATACAGCAACTATACACATGGATCTAGATCCAATCGTTTGTTTTGACACAATTTTTCCTTCATGTTCATCACCTCAGAGCATAACCAGTGTGCATGTTATTCAATCAGTTAAACAAAAAATTATGAAAGGGGAGTTTGTGGAACTATACATACACTTTTACAAAAGCAAACAGATATTGAAAACCAGGAAAGTAGAATTCTATTCATGAATGGCAGCTTACATTAAAACCTGCAAATACGATCAAAATTACAAAATGGATACTAGGCTAGATGCATTTATTATCTACATGAGTATATATTTGTCAGCACATATTGATCAAACTCACAGCCTCATCAAGCATATGGCAAATGTCCAACCCTGTGCCAGCTGCAACAAATGTATTTCCTGGGACAACATCGACCTAGAGCTATCGCTTCTTTATATAACCCCTAATATTCAGTCAGTATATACATGTACGAATTCTCAGAGCAGCTTAAAATTTTGTTATGAGTACAAAAAGGTTCTAGCCAGCTAAAGAATTGTCAATATCAACACCAATGTTTAAAGTGTCAAAATAAACATCCTGTTATTCATTGTCTTGCAGATAAACAAGCTTATACTCAAGGACTTTTCAAGCTCCCTCATCAGTTTTTTCCTTAGCCAGATTTATCATCAGAAATCTTTAAAATATATATGTATATATATCAATTCTGGAGAATGTCAAAATCACTGCTAGATATGTTACAAAAAACAAAAGTTACTCAGAGAATTACAATCCTTAGTAGCTATAGTTCTCTTAATTTTTGTGCAAAAGCTATTCCATCTAAGAGCCTTCAACAGAAGATTCTGTGATGTTATGTGTGGAATATAAGATATTTAAGTAATTTCATTAAAGTAACAATGGGAATGGAATCCAACCTTGGTGTGTGGTTAGATTTTATGCACAAATTTAATGGTACAATGTAGTTTGAATTTCATGGATGTTAATTGGTTGTCAAATGACCAACTTCATCTCTAGACTGATCAAATGACCAACTTCATCTCTAGACTGATAGTGTAGGCACGCAATCAACAATCAAGATGCGACGTTTACCTGCATAGTCAGTGGGCATATTTTGGATGGCCTGAAAACTGAAAGAGCCCAGACATTACGTCAGATAAAACATTTCTAGAGTTATAGTGCCAAGTGTCCTAGTAATTTTCTTATTTAAGACTCAATTTCTTGACAAGATGATATTACACACCCAGTCTGACAATTTAAACAAAGAATCATCAAGATCAACTCGGATTATGGAATTGGTTAGGCTCATTGGTTTTACATTTCATGGTAAACAATATTTACTTAAAAGATTGTCATATAGATGGTTCATAACTTTGCTATATTTCTCACAAACAGTGGACCAGGTTTCATTAATGTTCTTGCCCCAACACCTGGTTCGTATTCCAGAGTTTTTTTCAAAAATTATCTTGGAAGTGAAATTAAACCCCTGATGCTCAATTTGGTATCATTGAATATTAGACAAACATACTCAACTAGTCTGGTAAATATATTGAGCTTCCTGATGAGGCCATGCCTACACACATTATTTTGCGTCTCTCATTCCACCTAACTTAGTTGGCGGTGGTTGTCCTTTTCAACGGACAACCATTTGGCGGTTATTCGAGACCCATCCTATGATACAAGTGCTTTTTACAACTTCTGCTGAGTATCTGCTCACCCAGAACCAGTATGAATGTTGTCACTATTTAAGTTTTTAAGGAATTCATAAGGATAAGGATTGTAAGGTTTATAAGGATAAGGTTTTATAAGGATAAGGTTTATAAGGATAAGGTTTATAAAGTTTAGAAGGATAAGGATTATAAGGATATCGACTCTAAGGTTTTATAAGGATAACAACTTTAAGGTTTTATAAGGATAAGGATTATAAGGTTTATATGGATAAGGATTAAAAAATAAGGACTATAAGGATATGGATTATAAGATAAGAATTATAAGGTTTATATAGATAAGGTTTATAAAGATAAGGATTATAAGATAAGGATTATAAGGATAAGGATTATAAGATGAGAATTATAATGTTTATATGGATAAGGATTATAAGGTTTATAAGGATAAGGATTATAAGATAAGGTTTATATGGATAAGGATTATAAAATAAGGTTTATATGGATAAGGATTATAAGGTTTTATAAGGATAAGGATTAGAAGGATAAGGATTATAAGGTTAAAATGGATTAGGATTATAAGATCTTATAAGGATAAGGACTATAAGGTTTATTAGGATAAGGACTATAAGGTTTGTAAGGTATAACAATTAATATACAATAAAGTATATTGTTTGTATTATGTAATTCATGGCCACAATTGCCATCTTAAAAATAAACTATTATAAGAATTCGCACTTGTCTTCATCGTCTTTAATAAATGGAATTTTAGCTGTCCTGCCAAGCCACACCAAAGAGGGTTAGTTTTACAGGAAAAATTGTGTCCTGATGACAAATATGTTGTCAAATTTTCATGGTTTGAGAAAGATTAACCTGTTTGCAAAGACTTAAATTTCATGGTCAAAGAGTTATCGATCTTAAAATTTTACTTGTGGTGGATCCAAATTTGTGGGTATTTCAATACCATGAAAATTAAATCCTAACAAGAAGCTACATCGCTCACCTGAGTCATCTTGGCTCAAATTTAAAGATTTTTCCTATATATTCGCATGTAATACTTTGATCCCTATTGTGGCCCAAACCTACTCCTGGGGGCCATGATTTTTACAAAATTGAATCTGGACTATGTCGGGAAGCTTTCATTTAAATGTAAACTTTTTTAGCCCAGTGATTTTTCAGAAGATTTTCAATGATTTTCCTTATATATTTATGTGTAAAACTTTAATCCCCTACTGTGGCCTCGGTCATCTTACCCCCAGGGACCATGATTTTTACAAACTTGAATCTGCACTATGTCAGAAAGCTTTTGTGCAAATGTAAACTTCTTTGGCCAAATGGTTCTTAAGGAGAAACTTTTTAAAGATTTTTTTCTACTTATTAATTATGTAAAACTTCGATCCCCTATTGTGGTCCCATCCTAGCCCTAGGTTATGAGTTTAACAAACTATGACTGCATAATGTCAGGAAGCTTTCATGTAAATCTCAGCTCAGCTTTCAAGAACATTTCCACTTTCCTGGCCCAGTAGTTTTTGAGAAGAAGATTTTCAAAGATTTTCCCTATATATTTGTATGTAAAACTTTGATCCCCTATTGTGGCCCCATCCAACCCCCGGGGTCCAAGATATTTACAAACTCATATCTGCACTATGTCAGGAAGCTTTCATGTAAATTTCAGCTCTTCTGGCCAAGTGGTTCTTGAGAAGATTTTTAAAAGACCTCCACCCCATTTTTGCATTTTTGTGATTATCTCACCTTTGGGCCTTCATTTGAACAAACTTGAAAGCCCTTCACCCAAGGATGCTTTTGGCCAAGTTTGGTTATAATTGGCCCTGTGGTTCTGGAGAAAAAGATCGAAAATGTAAAAAGTTTACAGACAGACGACGGACATCAGACGATCAGTAAACATCAATTGAGCAATTAGAAACTGATGATTTTTTTTCCTCCTACCTGTGCTGCTCCTCATATCTGAGAGGCTTTTTCTCCAGTTTTAATGCCCCAAAGAAATGCCATGACAAGGGTGGGGGATTCTTGTAGCCCTCTATCACCTCCCAGGGGCTAATCTTCTCCTTCTTTGCTACTTGGAAACCCTGCAACAAAACACAAGTCTCAGTAAGAAGGCTTGTACTCCATTAATTCTCTACTTCTATATTGTATACAGTACAGCACCCTTACATTGACACAACAGTGTACACATTCTCCACTTCTCTACTTAGGGGCTCTGTGGCCAAGTGGTTAGAGCATTGCGCTCAAAATCACACGGCCTCTCACCTCTGTTGGCACGGATTCGAATCCCGCTCCCGCCGGTAAGTGAGAAAGTTTCCCAGTTTACTTTCGGAAGGTCGGTGGTTTTTTCCCAGCTAAATTGTATCTGGGTTCTCTCTTCCACCAATAAAAAACTGGGTGCCACCAGATAAATGAAAAATTGTTGAGTGTGGCAGAAAACATCAATCAATCAATCAACATTCTCCACTTCTGTACAGTGTAACATCCTTACAATGACACAACAATGTACACATTTTCTACTTCTGTACAGTTTAACACCCTTACAATGACACCACAACACCTATTGTGGTCCCATCCTATTCCAGGGGTCATTGATTTCAACAACTTTGAATTTGCACTTACTGACGATGCTTGCTAATAAGCATTACTATTCATGGACTAGATATACATAAAAAGAAAACTTAAATTATTTATGATCTTTTGACCCCAAAATCGATAGGGAACATCTTCATCCTATGGGTAGTCCATATACATGTATATGATATGGTGACGGTAGGTGGAAAGGATAATGCTTTAGAGCCCGGAAACCATTGCGTCTACAGACAGACGGACAACCCGATTCCAGTATAACCCCCCCCCCCCCCCCCCCCAACTTGTTGCGGGGGGTATAAAAATATGAAAAGTTTACAGACAAATGGACGCTGGAGAACAGATGATCAGAAAAGCTCGATCACTTGAGCTTATAGCTCAGGTAAGATAATAAATGTATATTATATGACTACTCCAGCCAGCAAGAAATCAAGCAGTGAAACTTTTATTTTATGTTTTGTACAGGTGTATACATGCATGTATCTTTTTGTTTATATTTTCATTACATTTTACGGACCCTGAAGTGTACTACTACCCCATTTGAACCATTCTGTTCCTGATGAGAACTGTTTTGTTCCCACATCAAACCGTTCTGTTCCTGTTCCCACATCAAACCGTTCTGTTCCCACATCAAACCGTTCTGTTCCTGTTCCCACATCAAACCGTTCTGTTCCTGTTCCCACATCAAACCGTTCTGTTCCTGTTCCCACATCAAACCGTTCTGTTCCTGTTCCCACATCAAACCGTTCTGTTCCTGTTCCCACATCAAACCGTTCTGTTCCTGTTCCCACATCAAACCGTTCTGTTCCTGTTCCCACATCAAACCGTTCTGTTCCTGTTCCCACATCAAACCGTTCTGTTCCTGTTCCCACATCAAACCGTTCTGTTCCTGATGAGAACCGTTTTGTTCCCGTATCAAACCGTTCTGTTCAAACCGTTCAGCATTCTGATTCCAGAACAAAGCATTCAATTCTCATTTAAAACATTTCGTTCCCGCAAACCATTCATTCCCACATTTGGAACTCGCATGTCAGTCTGTTATTGTAGGTCAACATGGTGCTCGGTCGAGATGGAAGAAGACTATCGCTCTTGATTCGTCAAATTATTTTAAAGCTGTACAAGGGTGGAGAGCTCTGCAGTTCAAATCCGTAAAAGTTTACAGACAAATTACTAGTTCATCACGACATGGCAGAGAATAGTTTTATTTTGGGGTAAAAGGCAAATCTACTTTCATCAAGATTGTGAATGGATATCAACTTACTGAAGAAGAAAATATGTGAAAATGAATTATTCATTTTGAAACCAGGAAATAAATAAATAAATAAATGAATAACAATAATGTCACTGTTGATGAAAAGAAAAAAAGATCTGAAAGAGACTGATATGAATTTGACATGTTTCAAAATGATGAAAAAATGAATTATTGCTTGTTAGAATTTCCACTGCTGTGGTGTTATCTTCAAAAGAATTAAGGTATGAAGTGATCGAGACACTAGAAGTTGCTAGAGTAACGGTGTACATGTACTAGTCCACGGGAGAGTGCACACGAAGTCCACACTACAAGTCCCAGTCTCAGGTCACATTGGCTTCCTCTCTAAATTTTAGCTTCAAAGCCTTTATAATGTACATATATCAAATGGGGGTACCTTTACATGCACCATCAATCAACATGATAAGTCACCAAGATATTGAAACAATGTCAGCATTCCCTTATCGGGTTTAAACATAAAATCAATCATTTTTTATTGAAAATAATTATTATTAACAATTTTAAAATCAGGGGTGCATTTTACAAAAGAACTTACGACTTACGATCAACTTTACATATTGGAATTCTCCCGCTTATTGTAATATAATGTAAAATAGTGAAGAAATGATGTTGAAAATTAAGTTTCAGAAACGTTTTAATTCCTTCATTCAAACTAATAATTGTGAAATACAATTTAAGATTTGTCTTTGTCGTAAGTTGTTTTGTAAAACGGGCCCCTGAATCCTTAATCATCATTTTTTAATGACATTACATGTACATGTATTGATCTATTTATTTTGGATACATTTATTCTGAAGATGCATATATAATGTAGATTTCTTATTTTACACGAGTACTTGTCATCGCGAAGTAACTCAAGGACATCAAATGGCAAGAAAATAAATTCATAAGTGCTCTGTTGATCTTGTGTTTTTGCATGTATTTTAGCAATATAAAAATAAAAGCGAGAAATATTTCTTTCCTCGCGGAAATTTAGGAATTCACAGTATTAAAAAATTCAAACGGTTTAATGCGCTATACATGTACACTGTAATGTACATTTCTATAGCTATTATATTATGATTAAAGGTTACAAAAAATACCTGTAATACAGGTCCCGCAACGTTATTCTTGACATTCCTATTGTGTTCTATCGTGCGTGTATCCTATCGTATCGTGCGTGTATCCTATCCTATTGTGCGTGTATCGTAATGTATCGTGTTTTGCGTTTATCAGGTTTTCCGTTTTCCATCATGTTTTGCATTTATCAGGTCTATCGTGTATTATGTTCTGCATGTATCAGGTTATCCATTTATCGTGAAAATCGTTTATCATGTAGCTTCGTAAACTATCGGGATCGTATATTAAATCTAATGAAAAAGTACAATACTTTCCGAAAGCTTTATTCGTTTTGTTAGAGAAGCTATTTTTAGGAATCGAAGAAAGACAGTATATTTGAAGGAGAGCATAAAGCTGTTGATTTTAAGGCAGAAGAAGAGTTATTTGCCTGTCCAGAGAGGGTGAAAATTTATCACAATTTCATTCGAAGTAGTCTGTAAAGTAGGCAGTGGTTTGCCGAGCAAACTAAGGACAGTAAATCTGAAAGCTCCTTCATCTGAAATTCATAAACATTTCCTTGTCTAGAAACAATCATTTGTAATTAATACTAACAGAGAAATAGGATGTTCCGATTTGAAAGGAAAAATCAGTAAATTACATTGTTTATTACATATATTTTGATAAAGGCTCATTTTCTTCCAATTTTTTCCACCTGTATTCTACTTATATACCAACTACTGAACTTGTGCGCGTCCTTATATCTAATTTCGTGTATCACCCGTGTTTTGACAGCAAACATTCTCAGGGACATTGTATTTCCCACATCTAGAAGATTAAGTTTTAAAAGGATGCAAGGGTGTCATCCTTGTTTTTTTTACTTGTACATGTACACTTGTACCATGTACCAATAGTCGTGCGGGTAAATACTAGAAATTTATGCTGGTTTTGATGATTATTTGAAATTTTATTTACATACTAAAGACAAAAATTTTATGCATTTCAAAATTGCGAATTAAAAAAAGTTGGGTTTTGTTTATTTTTTTTTTTTTTTTAGTGAATTTATTTTTTGTTATCAAGATATCATATTCAAATAAATATGTTTCAATTACTTATGACTATCAATTATCACTCATAGTGTAGAAATATCTAACGTATAAAGATATGGTGTAATGCAGTGGATTTTTTTTAAAGCGGTCATTATGAAAATAATTGTTGTTGTTGAATGAGCAGTGAACTCAGAGCTTGATGCAAAATAACCCCCCTCCTCGCTACACACAAAATATTACTTGGTTTTATTTGATATCCAAGATAATAGACATTAGAATAAGAGAGCTATTGAAGCATATCACTACATTATAATTATTACATTTTGTTAATTCCCTGTTTAATTGCTAAACGCTCGGCATCAAGTGTGAATGCCACAGGTCCTCGGAGATGACCTTAAAAACAGACGCTCCGTGTCACGGTAGGTGTGGCACGCTAAAAAATCCTCACTGCTCAATGGCCGTAATTGCCAAGCATAAGCCTAAATTTAAAAGCTCTTCACCGGTCATGGTGACGTCTCCATATATGAGTGAAATATTCTCGAGTGAGACGTTAAGCAAGATAAAAATCAATCACTCCATGTATGATTCATATATTAAACATTCAAGCTCACAATATACGTTTTAGAATCATTGTCTGAGAAAATTCATATAGATATCAAATAATGAATTCAATACCGTATATAGCTTAGCTTCCGGATTTTAGCTGTAATGACGTTAAAAAATCATAAATAAAATTTTTAAAAAATTAAAAAAAATAAATGTACAACCATGGATAAATAAATTATATGCTTTAGGTATATATTGAGTATTGAAATCCTTCAATATTATTATCAACATAATGTAATTATTTTGTACGTATCAAACTTTCGTTCTGTCTAAATTGTTTCTAAATTTACAACATTTCTATCAGGTTTTCCGTTTATCGTGAAGATCGTTTATCGTGTTTTGTGTTTATCAGGTTTATCGTGAAGATCGTTTATCAGGTTTTGCGTTTATCAGGTTTACCGTGTATCCTATCGTATCGTGCGTGTATCCTATCATATCGTGCGTGTATCCTATCCTATCGTGTTCTATCGTTTATCATGTCAAGAATAACGTTGCGGGTACTGTACATGTACAAACTGAATTCCTCTTTATAATTACCTGTGCATCAAGGAATCGAAAAAAATCATCACATATCTGAGTAAAGGGTGACAATGTTATAATATTGAAATCGAACCTAGCCTGAAATGACACAATTTGATTTTAATTTTTTTTAAGGGAGAAGTTGTTTTCCATTGATTACATAAATGTAAATATCCCCATGTGGAATTCAAGGCACATATAATTGTATGTATTAATTTACTACCATCCCCCTTCCTTCCATTCTAAAATATTAATAATATTGATCAAATTCAACTTTTATTTTGGAAAGTAATATCTCTCTTTCCCTCATTATGTGTATGTATGAATAAAAAGTACTAAAAGTGTTTGAAATGCAGAATTTGAAATTGAGGCCAAACTGTTCGTTCCCAATCTCAAAGCGTTCTGTTCCCAATAAGGACAGTTCCGTTCTCGCTGAGAACTGATCCGTTAAAAAATGTTTAGAGTTCATTCCCAAAACAAAACCGTTCGTTCCCATACCGTTCACCGTTCCACTGGCGTAGTAGTATGCTTCAGAGTCTGTACATTAATCTTATTTTATTTTATTTATAGATTCTTATAACGAGCAATGACCACACTCTTACTTGCAGGAGTACGTGTATAAAAATATGTCTAGATGTGGCATTTCACTAATGGAGGAGACGGTTTGCCATTTATAAATGGGAATTAAAGAAGAACAATGACATGTGGGCAGCCTTATGGCTATATCATAAATAGACTTTTCTGCATGCTGTCAATACAGGAGACCAACATTTGTTATGGCTACCTAAGTATTAAGTTAAAAATAGTACTATAAGCCCCAAGGACTATTAACTCTACTGTTGATTCCTTGTTTTACACAATTACTTAATATGGCTAAATGACTTGTATTCGTCAAATCGAGTGAACTTGAATTCATGTGTCGTCTGTTAATCAAGAGTTCTTACATGTATTTTAGAAACAGAAAAATAAAAAGCGAGTAATACGAGGGCGAGTCAATAAGTAACCAGTCTCACTTATTTCCGGTTGAGATCCACCTCTTTTTTCTCTCTCGATGTAATTGCCCTCTAATGTGATGCACTTAGACCAACTATTGTTCAAGTGCCATCAATCCAGAACTGAAAAGTCTGGGTCCTTTCCATTGACCCACTCCTCAACTGTAGTCATGACTTCTTCATCAGTCTGGAAATAACATCCACGGATATCTTTCAAGTTTGGGAATAGGAAGAAGTCGCTAGGAGCTTGGTCAGGCGAATAGACAGGATGTGGTATTAATTCATACCCATTTCGCTTTACAGCATCCTTTACAACTTTGCAAGTGTGGACTCTCGCATTGTCCTGTTGCAGCAAAACACCATTAGAGAGTTTTCACAGATGGCAGTTCTCAGTTGGTCTAGCAAGTTTGCATAGTACAATCCAGTTATTGTACTTCTCTTGGGTAAAAAGTCCAACATAATAACGCCTTTTGCGTCCCAAAATACTGTGGCCATCACCTTGCCAGTAGATGGTTGCGTCTTGAACTTCTTTGGCCTCGGGGACCCAGGCCCTACCCACTGACGACTCTGCTTTATTATCTGGCTCATAATAATGAACCCAAGTCTCATCTACAGTCACCAGACGGGAAGAAAATCATCTTTTGACCTAAAACACTTTAACAAGGTGCTGCATAATGATGCTCTGGTTGAAACGCTTTCATGTGAAATGCCTTATGCCTGCACTACTTCTTCCACCTGAATTCACCTATCAGAGTATACCAGATCCCGAACTTTCTTACTGAAAATCCTAAAGAACAGATATCCTTCCATATTAACACTCCCGTTATAATACCAACCTCGCATAATGCCATATGCCATTGATTTTCACAAACAAATGGTCAAATTTTAAAGGATTTACCCTGGATAATAATGCCAATTACCTAACACCCATTGGTAATCACACCTGTACTTAGATAGCGGTGCGATGAAGTGTGACAGTCTGCACAAAGTATTCAAGTGGTCAGGTTAATTACTAATAATTTCTGAATTAAACTCCAGATAATTTAAATATCTATACAGAATGGAGTCCAAATAACTTTATGGTATTGGATTTCTTTTGACTGCTCAGTGAATTGTCCGTAATGGTGAATTTGTTATATTGTTCAAGATGAATTAAAGTGGGGGACTTTATTGTCCAAATTCATCTTGAACAAAAGTTGACAATATATCGAGGGAGCACTGCATTTTGGGCCCACCCTAGAGTCAGAATCCTGTGGTTGCGAAATTCCCAATTTTGTTATATTCCTTTCTGCTTTTCCTAAATATGCATTTAATTTTTATACATTATCAGCAGAATGATTTGCAATCTATATCCATTAATTTTCATTCATTATGATTAGTGTACCATGTAAATACATATGTACACTGTCAAGTAGATAAAATTAATGTCCATATTTAATTCTAAGTGCTACTGTAGTATTGGTTATAGATAATTAAAACCCATTTTAAAGTACAGTAGCTTTATGTGAAAATATTTTATGGCTGCTAACCTCTTTTTTGCCGAATCCATCGTATTTGTTGCCTTTGCTGTCCATCTGTGTACCGTGGGCTTCACAGCTGATCACTTCGAAGAACCGCTTTGGTATGGGAAGTAACTGGCGTATCTTATCTATAGAGTCGGACTGCTTGTCGCCCAGTTCTTTCTGTTTTATAATTATAAACAAGAAATTATTCACAAACATTTGCTGGAGACTTGGTGGGTGTTTTTTTTCTTTAGGTGATAGTTCCAGAACAGGCCTGTAGGGATAGGCCCTATCTAAACTCACACTTTACACATTTTTTTTCAAAGCCTGTTGAAAATTTGTCCAAGAATGTTTCATTCCCCACTCTCCTCCTCTCAACTTTCAAATTGCTTCCTACAACCTGCAGTTTTTCTGTGATGATAATATAACTCCCCTACAGGAAGGACATGCACTGTACATGTATATTGTTAAAGCACTTATCCTAGTTTTATTATTCTATTTCATACATGTATGCTACAATGTATGATATTTCAGACATGTCCCAAGTCTCCGACTGGCATCTGAATATTTCTTACTTTGAACTTGCCCTATTTTGTTGAGCTTGTAGATAAACGTACTTGCCCTTTGCTTCATATACTTATTCTACTATTTTGATTTTTAGACTTATCCAATTTTTCAGGGTTGGTTTTGTACTTTATATTAAAAATAGCGATATTGTGCATTTAGCGACTTTCAGTTTCTTGTTGAGATTGGTCTGCATTTGGACCTTACACCAAAGAACAATCCTTTTGATTTCATCAATAAAATATGTTCAAAACAAAACAAAAGAACAAGAGCCACGAATACCCAAATATGGCCCTGTAATTTTGAGTAAAATAAAGTATATATATTCATTTCAAAATTTCATCATGGTATGAAATAGCTTAGATCTTCTTCTTTATAAATCCAGGGTGTTTTTTCCGCGAAAATTCACGCATATAAAAATTATAACATGCAGAACCCATAACAGTTGTGTTATTTTTGTAAAAGTTGATAATATCCAACAATATGCACCAAAAATTTGTATAATCCCCAGGCCTCAATCCAATAAATATTAATGAATTGTAAATTAGTATATTATATATACTGCATAGAAGTTAAGAGTTTTTTTTTGGATCGAGGCCTGGGGGATAAGTGAATTTTTACTTTTTATGTTCTGCAAATAACCGGAATTTCACATTCCATGTACGAAATCTGAATACTTTTTCAAAGTATAGGTTTAATACAAATCGTAATATTTAAATATTATAGTTGGGGATTGTTCCATTGTCTTTTTACGAAACAAGTTATTATTCAAAGTTAATAAAATACAGACCCTGAAACGTGCTACTACACCAGTTGCACGGTACGGTTCGGTACGCTTTATGAACGGTTCGGTTCGTTTTCTGAACGGTACGGTTCGTTTCTTGAACGGTACGGTTCGTTTCTTGCACGGTACGGTACGCTTCTTGAACGGTACGGTTCGCTTCTTGCACGGTACGGTTTGCTAAAAATAGCTGCACGCTTTGTGAACGGTTTGCACGTTTTATTAATGAGGTGGGCGTGGCCTGAACGCTTTGACTTCGTATAAATTGTACGTTTCGATAGTTTGTTTTCACTCGATCGGTCTTATTCGGCTCCTTGATTATCGGCTGCAGGATTTGTGGTTGTGTTAGAATGTGCACATGGGGAAATGAGACGTTATTTTTGATTGCTTCGATGGAATAATTCCATATTGATAACGTACATAAAAGTTATGAATAAAAGTTTTTAGAATTTGCTTAAGTCTAAGTCTTAATGGTTGTTATTACGTTTCAATTTGTTTTTCATTTCTCATCAGACATTTATTAATTTACGATTTTATAAAAAGTTGTAACATGAACTGCTCTCCGACATGGGCGTGCGTAAGTGTAAAAACAAAGCATATTAAGTTTCTGGATATAAATTACAGTGCCTAAATTGGAAAAGTTTTTAAGAAGAAGTGAATTTTGTTTTGAATACACTAAAGTCGCAAATGACACAATGATTATTTTCTGCACTTCACATTTATTGTGATTTATCATCGGCATTATGAAAGATCCAGGATATCTGCACGTGAAGTTTGTACGACCTTTTTTGTCAGCATTCAGTCATTCATAATTAATAATGTTAGATATCTGTTGCATTTGTCTTTGAATCAAATAAAATGATGATAATACATATATATTCCTATCCTTTATCACGCGAAGTCCGATTTTCATTTCCCTGACTTTATTTTTGATCACTGAAAATTGAATTAAAAAAAATTAACAGAAAAGTAAGGTAAGTGTATAGTTTGCAATAAAAATGTTTCATATACCTTTTCTATACATTGTTGAAATACTTGAAAATGCTGAAATGAATAATTTTTTGCGGCCGATTTGATGCTTTGCATCAATTTAACTTGTTTACATTCTTTTACACATGTACACGAGTAGCCAGCAATAGTCTACGACCTCCTTTCCCATCGGGCGCCATTGTGAAAATAATATACTGTGGCTGAAAAAGTGGGTCACGTGACATAAATTGCACGCTTTCTGCACGGTACGGTACGCTTTCGGGCTTTAGGGGGCGGGGTTTGCATAATATTATCCTGCACGCTTTCTGGACGGTACGGTACGCTTTTTGAACGATACGGTACGTTTCTTGAACGGGACGGTACGTTTCTTGAACGGTACGGTTCGTTTTTTGCACGGTACGGTACGTTTCTTGAACGGTACGGTTCGTTTCTTGCACGGAACGGTTCGGTTCGTTTTTAAGGTGTAGTAGCACGTTTCAGGGTCTGTATGATTATTTCAAACAATATTATTGAAAAAAAAACGGATCCGCGCCATCGTCGGAATCGGGCTACATACATCAATCGATTTTGCCCCCAAAATTTCAAATAGATTATATGCTCAATTTATGAACTTGAATATATAATTATGTAACCATGTTAGGGATAGTTACAAAAACCTTGCACTAGTTAACAGTTTTAGTTATTTGATCAAACAATTACGAAGCAAAGTCCTCCAATCCACTCCAGATACAATCGAAATCCACCCATCGTCTGCGCCTTGCCTTTACTTCCACACATTTTCTTTATACGTTATCACACTACATGTATATATACTTTAATTATCTGAAGGCCGTTGAATTTAGTAAATATCTGGCTTCACATGTTTCATCTCCGTGCATTCAGTTTTCTTGGCACTGATGAGCATGTTGAAATCGCTGTCACAATACATAAAAAGACTTGGAGTTGGACAGTACTGTTGGAGGGCCGAGGGGTGCCTAACTCGATAGGCTACTTAGATGCGAAGATATATTGGCCTATCCCATATTGTTTAATGATTTCTAAAGTTATAGTACAATATATGGGTACCAGACAAAAATTAGGCGTCCACATAACCATACAAAGGATAGACTGTAGGCTACAAGTCTCTGAGCCATCTACAACGTTTGTTTG